>NC_081410.1:570313348-570619978 GCF_030272615.1 Cryptomeria japonica
GGATGAGGTAGCCACAGGAGAAATATGTGCTACCGGTTGTTGTTCTGATTTTATTTCTTGTTCAACAACACCTTTCATCAAATCAAGTTTCAACAAGCCCTTCTTAACAACTTCAACAAACTTCAAAGCATCTTTTATTATTGTCTCTTTTCTTCCTTTGCTTCTGCATAGTAACATAACTCTCTATAGTTTCTGTATTACCAAAGATCTTCTCAATGGGTTCCCATGGAGAATCTAGAAGTATCTTTGCATAAGATTCCAGAATGTGTGAGTCCACTTCATAACCCATCTCTGTTATCTAGACAGTTCTAGGTGTAACTGCCTCCATCCATATTTCATCTCTTTTCACAACAAAGCATATATGTTTGTCATATTTGTCTACAATGCTTCGAGGGATTCTTTCCCTTTGCTTCATTTTATCTTGAAAGTCCTTGAAGTATTCTTTTACCAGTTTGTCACCATCTAAACCCATGTAGGTAATTGCCTCCTCTATCTGTTTTCCAATAGAAATATCATAGGCAAAGTCTTTGTGTCCAAGACCGGGAATCTCCTTTGAGAGATATAGCATTAAGCATACAATAAAATTCCCAAACTTGAAAGTTCCCTTCTTATCACCTTTGATCTTATCCAGATTTTCTATCAGTTCATCTTTTAGCCATTCATAGATGTCAATTTTAGCATTATTCATAAACATCTCATAGCCACTATGAATGCATAAACTTGATACAAAATTCAACCTATTAGTATGTGCCACCTTATATCCAATAACCATACTAGCATATTGAACATTGTTATCACTTATATCACTAACCCTAAGTGATCTGTTATCTGATGTTGCATCGGTTAGGTTCATAACTTCTTTGTTTGGAATTTTCTTTTTCTTATCAGGCCTAGTGCCAGTAGAAGGTAAACCAGTAATAGCCTTAATTACTTCCTTAGTGATCTTGAAAACTGAATCTAACCACAAAAATTCACCGTGAACTTTGCTAAGAACATGACGGACAATCTCATCTGAAAATTCAGGCATGTGAAGGATGTTAATGAACCCTAAATATTCAACAACCTTGTGTTCTGATTTGACTATACCTTGTTTGTTAGTGATAACATTCATGAACATGTCCTTTAAATCCTCAGACCCTAAATCTTCAATGTTATAGTGAATGTATGCCCTAGGGTCTTCGGTAAATGCAACTCCTTTCAGAATTTTCAAAAATGCACCAATGGAGTCATCTGACTTTTCTATCTTAGGGATTATCTTGAAAATAGGTCCAGGATGCTTGATATTTTCCACAATAGTAGGGTTTGCAATGAATTCAGGAACGGAGGATGAAGAAGCCATTTCGTAAGATAAATACCTTTTACTGTCGAATGCAAGTGAAAACCTTGGATTCCCTGAAAAAACTTTTGTTTCTTCACTTCTTGAATGCTGGTGCTCAAGTTTCGAGCTCTTCGAATGCTTGAATGCTTTGGTAAGTCGAAATGAGAAATTCAAGTGCTTTATAACCAAAAAAGTTAACTTGCAACCGCATTAAATGCTTCGTCGGTTAAGTGAATACTCAACATATGTGTTGGTAAAGAAGAAATATGACTTCTTACCACCAACTAAGGGTAAATGCATGATCTTCAATTAGTTGCCTTACCCCCAAGGATTATTCCTTAGTTAGATGAAGAATCTCCTGTCGGTGCAGAGACAGATTCGTCATTCCTCTGACCTCTCTTCCTGATCCATTGTTTAGAAAATTCTTGCTTGATTTCATTTACCTTTTTTTTGCCTTTGTCATTAGATCCTTTGTTGTTTGTTGGTACATTCTTGCTTCTACAAAATTTTGCAATATGCCAAATCTTGTTGCATGCATAACAGGTTACATTGTTTCTTTGAATAGGTTTTCCATAACCTTGACCGGTTTGAGTTTTGAATTGATTAGATAGATGTCCAAATCTACCACAAATATAGCATTTCACATGCATTCTGCAATTGTTTGAGTTATGACCATTTTTATTGCAATTGGAACATTGACCGGTGGGTAAGTTTGCATTCTGATTATTCCTAAATCTGCACTGATTTGCTTTATGACCAAATTTGTTGCAATTAAAACATTTGCCATTGAATTTATAAGCATTAGGTTGTCTTATTGGTTTATTGTGATCATGATTGTTTGTAGTTCTGAAACTTTATCCATGTTCAAATCGAAGTCCAACTGTTTCTTTATCAGGTTTTTGACTTTTTAGCATATCATCAAGCTTGTCTGAACTCTTCTTGAATTTGTCGTTGTATTCATTTTCAGTGACCAACTCACCTTCCAGAGTGCTAACTTGTCTCATAAGTTCCTCTTTGTCATGTTGCATGTGAATCAAATCTGTTTTAAGCATATCATTTTCATAACTAAGCCTTAGAGATTCATCTGATCTTTCATTAAGTGTTCTGGCCAAATCTACCTCATTCTTCTTTCTATCTTCAATATCCTTGCATAGTCTCATGGTTAAATCTTGTATCTCATTCCTCATGTTACTGTTCTCTTGTCTCAGTTTCTCTGCAATATCTCTGAGAGTTTCTTTTTCTTCATCATCTTGGTTTTGTTGTTGCACAAGTAATTATTTTCTCTTATTGTTTGCTATGACCAAGTTTTCTTGAAGTTCCTTGATGAATTCCCAAGCAGTTCTGAGTTCATCTTCCAGTTTGATATTCTTCAATTTTTCTGCATCAAAATCTTCAAGAGCTCCTTCCAACTGTTGTCTCAAACTTTCCATCGGTACTAATTTCAGAATCTTCCTCAAGTTGTTAGGCTTCTACAAATAGATGGCGAGGCTCTGATACCAATTGTTAGATACTTGGTTAGTCGCAAAGACACTAAGAGGGGGGTTGAATCAGTGTCTAACGGGTGGACGATATATTTAAACTTATTTGCAACTTTATAACTGAAATTAGCATACCGGTAAGCAAATAATAATGCAGCAAAGAGAAACAAAAGAATAAGCATCAATGCACACCATAACACAGATATTTTTGGCGAGGAAACCTGGTAGGGGAAAAACCTCAGTGGGATTTGTGACCCACAATATTTACTCACTGGCTAATATGAATAAATATTACTCAGTACAAAGGGGGCATGCACATGTAGGAAGGCCAACTGCCTAGAGCTCACTTCTCAACAACAAAAATGGAGTCTCACTTACTGCACAATTAGATGGTTAAACCCAATAACAATGTATTGCTCAAAATAGCATCTGCAATGCTGGATTTAGTACCGGTTTAAGCTTTGTCTAATACCTCTACCAAAACCTTGCTGGTAAGTGATTCTTCTTACACAGAATAGTCTTTGCTCTTCTCTTCTCTTACTCGCTCTCAAGATAGATACATTAAAATGCATATACAATTATTCACTCTCATATACCGCTTACATACATACCTATATACATACTTTCTTATATCACAAATGACCTACAAGATCTCATACATATACGAGTCTTTACAATACATCATGTTGGCTATTAAAATATAATATTACATTACAATACATTTCGCATAAACAATATTATTTCCAAGTCAGCTTGGATTGCCGGTATAATCTGTTGCCGGTGTAACTGGATGCCGATGTGAATAAACCTTGTTGTAACTGCCAGTGCCGGTAGGTGAAGTCTGTTGCTGGTAGAACCTGTGAACCATGTTACCAGTTGGTTGCCATCAATGACAACATCAACCATTCTCATCTGAGTGTATAATGCCAACGCACCGAAAGCTAGGATTATGGACTAGGCAATTCCAACCAACAAATTGACTACCTCTTCCATCGTAAACAATAATGTGCACCCAAAATTGAACTCTACTCAATGTACTCATACTCTACCAAACACTATACATTCCACCTTCTACACTTATGCAAGACTTCTGTTAAAATTAATTTCCATATACCGGATGACGCTTCTAATCTAAGTTGCCATCAATGACAACCCCTAAAGAATCCTCAAGCACTTATCTCTTCTGAAACAATGTCTCTTGCCAGCATATGCATATAGGACATTTGCATGGTAATTAATTTTATCTTTGATAGATTTCATTATAGTTTATTTAGTGCTTCAAGAGAGTTGATCTAGGAGAACATGACCATTTATCAACTCAACAATCTCTTTAATGATATCTTAGTTAACACAATGATGTATTGAGAAAGTGAAAGCAAACATGTTTTCTAAAGAAAAATCTTTCTCATCAAATAAATTCTATATATTACTAAAGATTAAATCAACTCCACAATAACTAATATTAAACTACATAAAATTCAAAGATTATATATACTCTATTACATCATTTAAAGTAAGGGTGTCATTTTCTAAGCATGGTTGCAACAAAAGAGTGTAAGAATATAATGTAGATTGTATGCCTTATCTTCATGTAGTCATGAAATAAATACTCTAATTATGCCCAATGAAAAAGAAATTATATCCAAATGCAACAATGTGTCGATGAATATATGGGCCATTGGGAGGGACCCCTTAATTTAGAATTTTAAGCCAAAGATTTTGGTTAGGTTTAACCAACCCACTCTAAGTGTTGACCAATTAGGCCACTCGGGTGGGGCCTAGCCACAATCCATCCTACTTTTTCTTCCATTAAAGAAGGCCATTTCCCATTAATTTAATTTTTTTAAACTTCTTCTCTCACCCAACCATTCATGGATTAAATTTATCATGCTAAATAATTTAGCTAGTGTAGTGCAATAAGACATTAGTATCCTCACGCACACAACTAACACGTCTCCACCTAGTATAGTTTGAACCTAAGCTAAATGGGACCTTTGGAACAAAGTAAATGTAAATTAATAAAGTATACCAACAAAATTGATGTTGTAATTGGAAATGCTTTTGTACAAATGTATGAAAAATGTAGAAGCAAATATAAGGCTCATGAAATATTTGATTTGTCCTAAAAATATAGTCTCATGGAGTGCTACAATTGTAGGATATGCATAAAATAAAGCCTTTAGCAACTTTCAAAAAAATGTAATTTACACACATAAAACCAAGCTCCTCAACCTTTATTAGCATCCTCTCTACTTGTGCCAAAATCCAAGAGCTTTTGATAAGCTATGCAAACCTATAATAAAATAAAGGATGAGGGAATTTTATTAGATGTTATAGTTGCAACTACCCTAGTAGATGTGTATGCAAAATATGGAAACATGGACAAGGAAAATGAATTTTTTAGTATAATTCCTCAAAGAAATGTGGTCTTGTATGGTATGTGCACAAAGATGGTGGTCAGAAAAGTGGACACCACCCAAAAAAAACATGAAAAAACAAGCAGCGCGTACGTGGTTCTAAAATTTGAAATTCCCGCGTACGCGCTTAGGTTTGTTTTTCTCAAGCCTAGAGAAGGTAGCGCGTATGCACTGCTTTTAGGAAAATGAGCGCGTACGTGCTACACCTAGGAAAATGAGCGCATATGTGCTGCTCATAGGAAAATGAGTGCGTACGCGCTAATAATCCAAATATAACCATGTACGTGGTGCCTGTTAAAAAAAGTTTTTCAAAAAAAACTGGGTCTCATTTACCCATGAATAGCGCGTTTTTACTTGGTTTTTTTTTCATTTCCTCTCCTAAACCGCGAACAAGGTGCTAGATTTGTCCTCCAAGCTATGGATCAAGGTTAGTTTTTGTTTATTTTTGTCTTTCTTTCCCATTTGTTCAATTTGTTTTACATTTTGAATTTAATTTCATTAATTTTGATTAGGTTTTTTCATTTTTTGTTTCAAAAACCAAATTCTTCTAATCTACAACAAGAACAACCAAATGCACCTCCTGAAAACCCATAAGAACAACCAAATGCACCTCCTGAAATCCCACAAGAACAACCAAATGCACCTTCTGAAAACACACAAGAACAACCCCCAATTCCTCCTTTTGACCGCACACCCAAAACACATGAGCAATTAATTAATCAGTTAGGACAAAATACATCTAAAATCAATAGACTGATTGTTAAATTGAAAACTTTTGAACTTGAGCATCATCAATCCCTCACCACTAGCCTAGAAACATTAGCTAGTGGTGCCATAGTTGTTTCCACACAAATTACCAAATGGGGAAGCTTTAGGGATAGGTGTCGTCAATTCTATGACGATGGGCTATCATACAATGGAGTAAAAAACAAAAATATTACTAAACAACAAATATGTGCCCTTTTCATTGATCCCAAAACTGGTCAGTCATTACCTCTTAATGCAAAGAGGTTTCACATACATTGGTGTACCAATGTGTAGATGAAGAATCTTTTTTGGCAGAGGTGGTGGATGGTCTTTGATGATCCAACTTGTAATAATTATGAGGTGCCATTATATTTTTTGAGAAAAGTATATTATGAGTTTGTGCTAAATGTGCGCGCAAACTATTTTGACATGAGAGAGTTCCATGGTAGAGGTGGTGGCTCCGCCCAAGATAGACCTGGAGCCCGTAGGCGATTACTCACGGAGAGTCACCGCCCCCTAGCACCCAAACCCAAGGTGCATCAGGTTGTCCCAGTAGAGCTGAAAGAGTCAATGGAGCTACAGACTCTTCAAGCGGCCACAACATTGACTAGTGCCATCATCCAGCATGGGATGTCATTAGCACACCCTATTGTATTGGATGATGAGCCATCAGGTGGCGACAGAGAGCCCATCTAGCATATGTGTGTTAGTTGCTCCAAGATATGCTCAGGCATAGATGATGCAGTTGGTGCAGATGGATCCTCACCTCATTTGTGCATGATTTGCAGGAGTAGATGTCAGGCCCGCATAGCTAAGGATTTCGAGCTGACAGATGAGTTGATGGACATGGTGTTTGTCCATGAGCGATAGACATAGGTGTGTTGATTTGAATTCATAGCATTTTATTTATCAATCACTTTAAATTTGTAATTACATAAATTAATTTTCATTTATACATTGATTTAAATTGAAACAAATAATATGCATTTTAGGATGCAACAGCGGTATCCCATACTTCTCCCCTAGTTACTATAGCTGCAACTTCGATGCCTGAGGTATAAATTTTGTAGCATGTTAAAATAGAATAGCACACTTTGAATTTAAAAAAATACAAGATACACTAACTATCTTTAATGCTTGGTCCAATTTTTGGTTTGTAGGTGTTGACAGCGGATGAAATGTCCCAGATTGATGATATCATGCTCTCAGTGATCGATTTTGGCCTAAAAGGCTATACGATATCATATTTTGTACAACCCTTTTTATGTATTGTTTTGATGGAATATGCAAGTCATTTCATTTTAGATTTTTAAAATTATGTTTAATTTATTATATGTACTAATATCTCATGTTAATTTTGTTTTTTAGGGTACCCCCTCCGCGTCTAGGGCTCATCCTAAGAAAAAGAATTCCTCGAAGACGCCAAAACGTGGGAAGAAGGTAATTGAACACATTTTTAGTTGTACAATTGTTTGAAAATGTTGAAATCAAGTATTAGTTGGGGTTTGTAGATTGATTAATGTTTTCTGTCTATTTTACATGTACAGCGGCCATTGAGCTATGTGGATTTGTTGAAAGCACCTAATTCGCCCGTGGATCAAGTGAGGGCAGAGGTATGTATCTCTACTTTATTTTCTTGATTTCATGATTATATGCACGCGTACATGTGAACTTGTGATATATTATAATCTTATAATTTTTTCATACAGGAAATATCCATACCTATTTCATCAATGGAAAACCCTCCTCTGTGCACTGGAGAAGCATCTCAGGATCTGGTACACTTTTGTTTGATATGTAAAATTAATTGTTTTTAACCTACAATACTTATTATTATATTAATTGTATTTAATCTTTGAACATTTTTTGTATAGGTAATAGAGACAGTTTCTACATCAATGGTGAGCCATCCTCAGTCCATTGGAGAAGCATCCCAGGCACAGGTATGTCATTGTTCTCTATATTATAGCTTTTAAGTGTTTTTGATATATTTATGTTAGTACATTGTATTAATTGTATATTTAATCTACAATAGACCCCTTCGCGTACATCCATAACGTGGATCCATTTAAGTATGTCTTCAAGAAAACTCCTAAGAGTGACAAGGAGAGGAGAGCGAAGACATTAGCTCCTAGATCAGCCGATGAGGTAATCTACATTTCAATTGCAAAGGAATTATAGTTAAATGCATAGTTATGTTGTTAATTGTGAACTATTTTCTACAAAAGAATTCTAACTTGGCTTTTGAATTGTGGTTTTGTACCCATCTATAGAGCCACGTACTGCATTGAAAAGACTTGATTTTGATGATCCACCACAAGTTTAGGATCATATAGTGTTAGTTTTGGTCATAGAATGACCAATACATGTATATATATTCTACATTTTTATTGTATATCGATTTGGACATGACATATAAACAACAAAAATATATGATATAAAACATTGCAATTGTGGAATATGATTTGATAAAATTTCTAAAATGTTGAATTAACCCTACAAAACTCCTTGTATTCGGTTCATTATTGTGTATTCGTTGTATTTCGTGGCTTCCCTTTTATAAATTTAAATGAGTATTTGCATATGTAGTCAACAATATGAATATAAACAACAAAAATTGACAATATGAATATAAACAACAATATGTCTTTGGTGCGAGAGCACCCTCACGCTTGCAATGGTCAATTTTTTTTTCATCGTGTGTACAAACTAACATCGCGAGCACGTCCGGGTGGGCAGGTTTATGCTAGGCATGCCCCTATCATGCATCCCAAAGCGCCGAAACGTCGAGAGTCATACCATACCGGTGCGATCTCACAAGTGCCCTGAGTCCAAAAAATTGTCAAAATTTGATGGATTTTTTCTTCAAATCTAAGACACATATGGTTTTGTTTCAACCCATGGGGTTTTGTGAGGCTCCTCTACAATGGCCTATCTCATTTTTTGACGACTCGGAGCCATTTTCAATTGGTAGCATTTTTTTGCCTGCTACAAAAATTGGCAGTTGCATGCAATGCGAAGTTGCAAGATTGGCTAGAATTTATTCGGTTCATTGTGTGCACAAACCGATGTCACGAGCGCATCTGAGTGGGAATTTTTACGCTAGGCATGCCCTTGTCGTGCATCCTAAAGCGTTGAAACGTTGATAGCCATATAGTACCGGGGTGATCTTTCAAGTGCCCTGAGTCCAAAAAATTGTCAAAATTTGACGGACTGTTTCTTCAAATCCAGGACACATATGGTCGATCCATTTGAACCTGTGGGGTCATGTGAGGCTCCTCTATAATGGCCTATCTCAGTTTTTGATGACTCGGATCCATTTTCAATTGGTAGCATTTTTTCACCTACTGCAAAAATCGTCAGTTGCATGCAATGCAAAGTTGCAAGATTGGCTAGAATTGATTTGGTTCGTCATGTACAAAAACTAACATTGCGAGAGCATCTGTGTGGGCAGGTTTACACTAGGCATGCCCCTATCATGCATCCCAAAGCGTCGGAACATCGAGAGTCATACCATACCGATGCGATCTCTCAAGTGCCATGAGTCCAAAAAATTGTCAAAATTTGACGGACTATTTCTTCAAATCCAGGACACATATGGTTGATCCGTTTGAACCCATCAGGTTGCGTGAGGCTCCTCTATAATGGCCTATCTCATTTTTTGATGGCTTAGAGCCATTTTCAATTCATAGCATTTTTTCGCTTGCTACAAAAACTGTCAGTTGCATGCAATGCAAAGTTGCAAGATTGGCTAGAATTGATTTGGTTCATTGTGTGTACAAACCGACATTGCAAGTGTGTCTGTGTGGGCAGGTTTATGCTAGGCATGCCCCTGCTGTGCATCCCAAAGTGCTGAAATGTCAAGAGTCATACCATACCGGTGCGATCTCTCAAGTGCCATGAGTCCAAAAAATTGGCAAAATTTGATGGATTGTTTCTTCAAAACCATGACACATATGGTCAATCTGTTTTAACTTGTGGGGTCGCGTGAGGATACTCTACAATGGCCTATCTCGGTTTTCGACGACTCAGAGCCATTTTTCAATTTGGTAGCATATTAAGTGTCGGTTGTATCGTATGTTCCTTTACCTTAAACTATCATAGAAAACTTTAAAGTATCCTTGTACAAACTCTGATGAATGAGTACGATCATCACTTATGTAGAACTGATACTCTCTTACAACCTTTCTATCCTCCTCTGTGCTATCATCTGCATGCATGAATGCTCTGCATTCAAAAATAGAAACTTGTGTAGAGTGATAATACATGGATTGCACTTCATTTTGAGGTTGTAGTGTATAATTTTTAGTGAAATCAATGATAGAGACAATGGTGCCAAGAGGAAATGTGTCCTTACATAACTTGAATTGCTCATCTAACCATCGAGCTCTATGTGTATGCATTATGTACTCATAAACTAGTTTCTCTTGAAACATTTTCATAAATTGAGCTACACATATATCATTTCTCACTAGCTCACATCTCTTCAAATCTTTTCCATCTTTAACTCCATATGTGACTGTCTTGTATTTTCCGAAAGAAACTAGTTTCGTACCAATTTCATGTGTGCTCTCCAAATGTACGCATCTTGGTAAACGTTGCAAACCAACACATATAGCACAGGAACCTTCCAAACAAGGCATCTTATAATAAATGCAACCATCATGTCTATTACATAGCACACTTGAAATAAATTCTCTTACCAACTTAGGAGGTGCTTGTATATTACATTCCTGCAAAACATCATTAGTGTGCAAAGTAGAACAAATATGACGAAAAATATCATAATGCATGGAAAATTCAATATGCATCCTACAACAACATGTGGTGCGTACATGATTAATCTTAATATAAAAAGGTTTTGCCATTTCAAAAAATCTTTGAGAAATTCTTATTTGAGGAAACTTTTGAAGGAATCTTTCATAAAATTTAGTTTGAGTCATATCCAAATAGTGTTTGGCATGTGGCTCATGATTTATTGACCCAATTCGCCTTCTAACAACATCTCTTTGGTTGGGTGAAACTCTTGTGTTGTCATGCCAAAAATTTTCAATTAATGTTTTTAGTGCATCAACAACAACCTTGTCTTTGCGTGGTAGTCTACCCGAGAATGCCCAAAGAGAATTATTGTTAGGTTCCTCTATTTTTTCCCACCTCTTTATTGCTTTACTTAATGTTGTTCTACTAACGTTTAATGAATTACTTGTTTTGCTTATCAAATGATCTTTTTTTATTTTCTTGCTCATTATGGTTGATGTAATGACACATCGAGTAGCATTAGAATCTTTAGTACATGATTTTGAACCAATAGCTTGATATGGATCAAAGAGATTTCTCACAATAGTTCTTTCACTGTTACTTTCAGATGATCTTAGGCCTAGAATTTTCATTGTCTCTCTAAAATTTAATTTTTTAATCATTTGAACAATTAATTGACATCTTGCAGTTTGATTTAAGTTTTCAAAATAGTTTTGCCATATTCTTTTAACCATTCTCCTACAAGTTTGTTCATTCATTTTATTGGGCATTGGCTTCAATATATTCTCATCAATGTCAATTAGATACTTTGGTTTCCTACGAATGATTATAGGAGGTGTTAACATCGGTGCATTATGTACATTCAATTCATCAAGTAGAGAAGGTGTAATAAGTTCATCATTTAATTGATTATTCAATGCCGTATCTTCTTCAATTGCATTAGGTTCATACGGTAAATCAAATGTCTCTTCTTCAATTGCATTAGGTGCATTATATTAGTTTGGTAAATCGAATTGAAATGTTGAGGATGACATACCTTCTTCTCCCATTGTTCTTATGTCATGTAATTTTCTTCATACGTTGCCTTTGTCTTTCCTTCTGAGCCTCTCGTTGTTCCATCATTCCTCGCTTGTTCTTTCCCATGATTGATATCGATTGTCCTAAATAGAATCATATTACATATATATGTAAACAAAAGTTCATAAACAAACAAATAACCATAAATATGCATCTTATCACTATTTTTTGGAATCAAACTATTAAACAATCACAATACTATTGACAAAACTAATAAGAACAACAATTCAATCATTTGAAATCATGCAAAAAAAAAAAATTCACTTATTTCTATGTATAAAATAGTGATAGAAGTGCAAACACAGTTCCGGTGGGGCCTTCAACGACCTCAAAAACTTCTTTTGAGGCTGTTGAGGCTCTTGGGAAACTAAAACTATGTCTATGTACCATGTACGCACTACATTAATAACTGCGTACGCACTGTTAGTCCATAAAATGTTGGCAAGCCCAATGATATTCTTTTTTCCCATTCTGGACTAATAAGTAGCGTGTACGCGCTCCTAAACCTAAACAATGTTATTGCAGGTAGCAAATAATGGGCTCAATACCCCATACATGCTATTGGTAGTAGAAAAGATGTGAATGAAAAGGGAGAGAGAGATAGAGAGAGAGAGAGAGAGAGAGAGAGAGAGAGAGAGAGAGAGAGAGGGGGAGAGAGAGGGGGAGAGTAGGGGGGAGAGTAGGGGGAGGGAGAGAGGAGGGGGGGCGGAAGGGAAGGAGGGAGGGAGAGAAGAGGGGGGAGGGTGGGAGAGAAGAAGGGGTATGGAGGAAGGGAGAGGGAGAGTAGCGGGGAGGCAGGGAGAGGAGAGGGGGGAGGGAGGGGGAGGGGGAGGAAGAGAGAGAGAGAGAGAGAGAGAGAGAGAGAGAGAGAGAGAGAGAGAGAGAGAGAGAGAGAGAGAGAGAGAGAGAGAGAGAGAGGAGGGAAGGTAGAGAGAGGGAGAGAGGTAGAGGGAGGGAGGGAGGGAGGGAGAGAAGAGTGGGGAGGGTGGGAGAGAAGAAGGGGTATGGAGGAAGGGAGAGGGAGAGTAGGGTGGAGGGAGAGAGGAGGGAAGGAGGGAGAGGGAGAGAGGGAAGGAGGGAGAGGGAAGGAGGGAGAGGGAGAGAGAGGGGGGGACAGAAGGTAGAGAGAGGGGGAGAGGTAGAGGGAGGGAGAGAGGGAGAGAAGAGAGGGGAAGGGTGGGAGAGAAGAAGGGGTATGGAGGAAGGGAGAGGGAGAGTAGGGTGGAGAGAGAGAGAGAGAGAGAGAGAGAGAGAGAGAGAGAGAGAGAGGACACCATATGACTAATCTCAATTGTGACTATACGAATTACAGAAAAAGAGAAAGAGGGATGGGGTATGGAGGAAGGGAGAAGGGGAGAGAGCAAGAGAGAGAGATAGATGGGGTATGGAGGAAGGGAGAAGGGGAGAGAGCGAGAGAGAGAGAGGGATGGGGGTATGGAGGAAGGGAGAAGGAGAGAGAGAGAGAGAGAGAGAGAGAGAGAGAGAGAGAGAGAGAGGGGGAGGGAGAGAGAGGAAGAGATATCGAATCCAGGACACAATATGACCCCCTAACAACATCTAAGGGGTCATAGGGTGTCCTAAGGGGTCATATGACACTATATTATCACTTAGCACACCATAGGACCTATAACGACACGAAATGGTGTCCTAAGGGGTCATAGAACACCATATGACCCTTTAGAACACCATATGGTGTTGTTATGGGTCATTGGTGTCCGAAGGGGTCATATGGCATCCTATGACCCCTAGGACACCATATGGTGTTGTTATGGGTCGTATGGTGTCTTAAGGAGTCATATGGTGTCTTAAGGGGTCATGGGACACCATATGCCTCATCTCAATTGTGACTATAGGAATTACAGAAGAAGAGAAAGAGGGAGGGAGAGAAGAAGAGAAAGAGGGATGGGGTATGGAGGAAGGGAGATGGGGAGAGAGTGAGAGAGAGTGATGGGGTCTGGAGAGAGAGAGAGAGAGAGAGAGAGAGAGAGAGAGAGAGAGAGAGGGGAGGGAGGGAGAGGAAGAGATATCGAATCTAGGACACAATATGACCCTTAGAACACAATATGACCCCTAACAACATCTAAGGGGTCATCGGGTGTCCTAAGGGGTCATATGACACTATATTATCCCTTAGCACACCATAGGACCTCTTACGACACCAAATAGTGTCCATATGACCCTTTAGAACACCATATGGTGTTGTTATGGGTCATTGGTGTCCCGAGGGGTCATATGACATCCTATGACCACTTAGGACACCACATGGTGTTGTTGTGGGTCGTATGGTGTCTTAAGGGGTCATATGGGGTCTTAAGGGGTCACAGGACACCATATGACCTCTTAGGAAACAAAACAACCTCTAATGATACCTAAGGGGTCATATGGTGGGCTAATAAAATGATATATGAAATTTAAATTTATGAATAGAACATCATACAACGAGACTCCAAGTGAACAAACAACGAGGCTTCGCTAAAAAGCAAGTGTAAGAGTTTGACCTAACCCTAAGAGTACTGCCTGAATTCTAAAACATATGATGCTATTAAATTTGCAACGTTATAAGACTGATCTCAATTGTGACTATAGGAATTACACACTTGATTTCTTTCATGGGTATGTAGGGTTCCAAGCCGTTTGACAAGTGATGATCATCATATACTACCACTTCCATGCATACAACAAACTTTAATTTCTTTAGGTGACAGGCATTGTGTAACAACATGGGAACTCTCGCATACCCACCACTATCATTCTCCACGACATCATCTACTCTCCCTCTTTCTCTTCCTACCTATTGTTTCCTTTTGAAAAACATATTGCAGGTACTCTGACTCGTCATGTTGCTTTGTTGACACTATTTTCCACATCTGCTCTGCTCATTAAAAACACATTCGAGAATAATATTGCTGCAGGTTTCCTTGTTTGTCATAGTAATACACCAGTGGTTCAATTTCAAACCCTATTCCTCCTATTCAATATACACACACAAATCCATTAGTCAATTTTCTCAAGAGAGCATACATGATAAAAATCAAAGAGGAAGTTGCAGACAAGAAATAAATTCACTTACTTCTATAGAAGTGTAGACACACTTGCAGTGGGGTATGGAGGGAGGGAGGGAGAGAAGAAGAGAAAGAGGGATGGGGTATGGAGGAAGGGAGAAAGGGAGAGAGTGAGAGAGAGAGGGATGGGGTATGGAGGAAGGGATAAGGGGAGAGAGGGAGGGATGGGGTATGGAGGAAGGGAGAAGGGAAGAGAGGGAGGGAGAGAGAGAGAGAGATAGAGAGAGAGAGAGAGAGAGAGAGAGAGAGAGAGAGAGAGAGAGAGAGAGAGAGAGAGAGACCTTGTATGTGTTTGAGAGGGGGAGACAATACACTTACATGTGTATATATATATACTTAATATATATATATATATGTATATTATATATATATACACATATTATATATATAATATCATATTATACACATATTATATATTACATATATTATATGTATATACACATATTATATATAGAATATCATATTATACAATAGCGCGTACGTGTTGTTTATAGTAAAAAGAGCAAGTACGTGCTACTTACACCATAAGTACCATGTACGCGCTTTTGACTGTTTAGGCTTGGAAATAGGCCTGGATGACAAAGCTGCGGCTTGGAAGTTTGATTTCCCTCCATTTCTCTCATTTTTTGACATGTTCTATTTTATCAACTTGGTTTATCAACTTTGTCATCATCAGGTTTACACTTCATCAAGTTGGTATTTCTAAAATTGCCACCATATTTTCACCCATCTTCTAAGCTTTATAACCATATAATTTTTTTTCAATTTGATCAACAATAACATATTATTATAGAATTTCTTTTACCAGTGTCTCCATAGTTCTCACAGACATAGGTGCACCATTTTTTGAATAACTTTTGATATACTTATCCAAATTTAAAAAACTTTATATATTATTGTAGTGCACTTGATTCTTTACAAATTTTTTTTAAAAATTGTATTTTTGATTTGTTTAGTGCAACCCATGCTTCGTGCATGAACATGTACCTAATTTTCAGGATGTGCTCGATTGGAAAAATCATAAAAAAATAAATACTCAACAAAAAATACACATCTTCTAGTGCTTAATCTTAACTATATTTCTCCCAAAGTATTTGTCAAAATACTAAACCTAACTATGAAATTTTTTTATGCACACGTCAGACACTATGTTTTTTTTTTTAGAACAAATCAGGGTCAGTTTTTCATGTGCGAAGGATTTGACCCCCTTAATCTTATCCAATTTTGAAAATTTTTAGTAGTTTGGAAACTAGATTCAGATTAATACAATATTTGTTCTTTGATTATCTTCATATATTGAGTGGATGACTTTCAAATTTTACCTCTAACTTCAGGTTCACCTGATTTCAGGAAAAAAGTGTCCACTTATACCCCACTTTTTGACCACCATCTTTGTGCACTTACTCTGTAGTATGAATTCATTGTGATATATTCACAAAGCATTTTTATTTAAGAATTTTTAGATTTATTTAGCAAATTCAATTGGTAGGTGTAAAGATAAACTCTACAATGTTTTCCGACATCCTCATGACCTGTGTTAAATGGTAGCTTTGGAATAGGGTATGGACATCCATCAAAGCATAGATAATAGAGGAATTTTGTTAGATGTTGTAGTTGCAATCACTCTAGTAGACAAGTATAAAAACCATGGAAGCATAGACAAGTCATATTAACTATTTGACAATGTGCTTGAAATAAATTCAGTTGCATTGAATTCCATGATTATAGGATAGAAAAAAAATGGATTTGTTGGAAAGATTTAGAAGCTTCCAATGTAAGCGAAATCGGTAGTTGTAAAGACAATATTCTCCCTTATTATTTCAAACTGGGATCTTTGGAATATTATATGGACATCCATCAAAGCATAATGGAAAGGGCGTTATTGTTAAATATTACATCTACAACCTACATATATTTCCAATATATTTGCAACCACAATAGCCCCTAAGATCCCATTTTTTGCATTGGGCCTCAAGCAATCATAAACAACTTGCCCAATCAATATATTTAATTTTTATAAAGGTGAATGGAATTAATTTCTCCATATTCTCTCTCCTTATGCACATTTATAACAATAAAGATTTCTCTAACTCCTTTCTTTATTTTTAATAGAAGCCAATTTTAAAAGTATAACGATTGTCACCAAGATTGTACTTTTGATGCTCAAGCTGAAAGCTCAACAATCTTGTGAAACATTGGAATATTTCCAGGCCTGTGGGTTTCCTATGACAGAAATCAACCTCTAGAGTGAGCTAGTTCTCTGGTGAAACCTCCTAGAAAAACTAATCTTGATTGAGAAAAGGGTAAGAAAGCTTGTTGGAAATGAATTTCTACTACTAATGGGAAGTGATGCACCAATATGGATATGATTTTATTCACTTTCCTAAAATGAATTATTAGCTAAAAAAACTTAAAATTTGATTACAAATCATATGAGATCATGAAACCCATAAGTATTTTGTGTGAAGTTTTGAAGTTTTTAGAATTTTGTTTGAAGGAAAGAGTTTTCACAACATCCAATCTTTTGAAAACAAATAACACAGCACACAACCTGAGTGTACAATGAAATTTCTTGTTCTAGAAAGCGCTATGAGACAATAATAAAGGATTGAACAATAAATCACAATATTCTCATCAAAATCATACATGTGACAATGCTGGAAACAAGAGGGATATGAGAATAATATGTTGTTCTTTATTCATCAACTGATAAAAAATTCATTACAATTCTTGTATGCTTGAAAATAAATGAGCTACCACCTTCTTGCCGCTTTGTATGCAAGAAAAGAAAGAACTAACTAAGAAAAAGAGAGGAGAATCAAACTTATAGAGAAGAAGCCTTTGAAAGAGTAGAGAAAGAACTGATGTGACTCCTCAATCTTAGCTTTAATTGTATGCTTTCCCTCTTGATTGTATCTCCAACTTGCATGAGATATCTTCTTTGGTCGAATTTGACGTAAAAGCCTTGAGGACTAAACTAGGGTTTAACTTAGGAAAACCCCTATTCCCAACCATTTTCCCTTCTTTATTGTGTGCAGGAACATGTACATAGCTTCAATTTTCAAGATCAACATTATCCGTAGAGACGAGTAGGTTCCCTTTTGGATGGCGAAAAGTTCGGAGGACCAAGGTAATTGGCACTCTGGTCCCAACAATTTAGGTTGACTTTATAGGAACAAATCCAAACTCTCATATATTGCTCATATCCAGGTTCGTGGCTCTGTTTGACAGTTGTAGCTCACTATTTATGCATAATTGTTTGAATTTATGCACATTTACCCAAATTTCAGTATCTTCAACAAATCCATATAAAATTCAACTAAAGGGGAAGAAGAGGCACATCTAAAGCCCCTAGAATATAATTAGAATATATATCTATTAAGTTTAGATCTATCAAATTCCTATCTTTCCCTAATGTAAATCGTCCCTAATAAAAATTAGTGGTTTTACTATACCCAGTGGTGGAAACCCTAAATTTCGTCACTTTACATATAGAAACATTCCATTAATCTAACCCACCATTTATAACTTCTATTTGTTTTTTCTAGTTAAATTATATTTTTACATGTCACAATTTTCTGTGTAACTTATCATTAAAAGACATTCAACATGGCACTAATTTATATTCTTATTTTAGAGGATAAAAATATTATCTAGAGCACAATTTCATTTTCTAAAGAACAAAAGAGTTACATATGCTTATAGGGCATTTGCATGATAATGAATGTTCCTTTGATATACTTCATTATAGTTTATTTAGTGTTTCAACATTTTTTCCTTAGGAGAACGTGACCACTTATCAAGTCAACAATCTCGCTAGTGGTGTCTTAGTTAACAAATTGATCTACTGAGAAAGTGAAGGAAAATAAGTCTCTATAATTTATGAGCTTTGAATCATTTTCTTCTTTCAAGACTTATTACAAATACTAGCTCCTTTCGAGCACCAAACTAGAAACAACAATTGGAAGACCAAGGGTCACAACTTAGAAATCCACTTTAAACAACAATGGAAGACCAAGAGTCACAACTTAGAATTCTACACAAAGGTGTCCCTCATGGGAGTTGAACTTGGGTCTCCACATTGAGAACTCAATGCTTTAACCAACTAATCTCAACCCCTTGGACATTTTCAATTATAATAGAGATTTTCCTTAACATTTGTGGGGTTTCATTCTTCTTTAGTTCATTTTGAATTGTGATTCCCTCTTCTCCCTTCCATTATCGTTAGACTTACCTATTTCGAAAGGATCATGTATCTCAAAAGATTGGAAAATGTCAAATTATAGTTCATAATAATAAAAATTTAAATTAATTCTTTGTATTTAAATTAAATGTCAAATTATTTAAAGATATATTAAATAATACTCTTATCCACAATAACAATCAAATATTATTCAATTATGTAATACAAACAAATAGATTTATAAATTGAATTTTATTAATATAATATAAACAATAAAATATGTAAATAGTATCCAATAATTATTTGATATAATATTAATGATATATATAATTAAATACACATGTGACATAAAAATTTATATTAAAATAAAATTTATAATTTAATAATAAATATTTTAAGAATTGTCAATACAATGAATAAAATAAATGATATAATAATTAGTTGATGATGCAATTTTCAATGAATCATAACTTCATGGTATTGACAATAATAAATATTTAACATTTAAAATACTTATATTTTTAAAATATATCATATTAATACAGTAACAGCTGTTGAAACAGATACACCATTGAAGAGAACAAAACAAAACGATCAACATTATTCGTGGGTTAATACTTATCGCCGGGCACTAGTATAGATGATGTGGCAGACGAGGTACAGGGATTGCATCTAATACTACGCCCTTCTTTAAAGTAAGTCCAAACTCGTCCGCCATGTCCAACTGCTCGGAGTTCATCCCATCTGGAAGTATCCACTCAAAGGAATGAAGCAAAGAAGCCAAAACAAAATTAATCATACGACTTGCCAATGGAAGCCCTGGACAAATTCTTCTTCACGACCCAAATGGAATCATCTCAAAGTTTTGTCCCCTGTAATCCATCTTTCTGTTCTCACCCTCCAAAAATCTCTCTGGCACAAATTCTGAAGGGCGCTTCCAAATTGCAGGGTCCATCCCAATGGCCCACACGTTCACCATCACCTGGCTGTTTTTGGGTATCAGATAACCCCCAATTATACAGGAACTCTCAGCTTTATGGGGGAGCAGCAGAGGAACCGTCGGGTGCAATCGGAATATCTCTTTCACGGCTGCATGTAGATAAGGCAAATGATCCAAGTCAGATTCTTCCACTTTTCTGTTGGAACCGACTACTTCACCCAGTTCTTGTCGAACTCGGTTTAGTTTCTGTGGATTGCGAATGAATTCTGCCATAACCCATTCAATTGTTGTAGTGGTCGTTTCAGTACCAGCAACAAACAAATCCTGAAAAAAGATACCACAATTAGACATTCTGGCTAAAATATCAGAAATTTATGAGATCCTATTTGGGTTATTTAGTACTTACGGTTATCAGGGCTCGAATATCAACGAGAGTGAAGTCTTAGCTTCTGAAATCAAGCAGGACGTCTAGAAAATCCTTCTTGGAGTCATTCTGGTCAAGACTTTCGCTAGCAGAGGCGAACCTTTTCTGTATGAACAAGTCCACAAAATCATACACACCTTTCAAATGCTTGGCCGTCTCCCCTGAAACACCCTGGGGGTCGAGGAATCTCAGAAACGGAAAAAAGTCAGCCA
The DNA here is from genome assembly GCF_030272615.1 of Cryptomeria japonica. Classification (NCBI taxonomy): domain Eukaryota; kingdom Viridiplantae; phylum Streptophyta; class Pinopsida; order Cupressales; family Cupressaceae; genus Cryptomeria; species Cryptomeria japonica. Next base: position 570,333,965 of record NC_081410.1, read on the forward strand.
AATTAGGCGTTCCACCGAGCTTCGCCATCTCCCCGAAGGAATTTTTGAATCCCGCAGACTCTGGATTGTGGGCATCGAAGACGCTTGTGCTGAAGATCATTTTGCCTAACAAATTTAGAGACGTCACTACTACACAAATGAGGGATTTAAGACGTTAATTTAAGACAAAATATTAATTTTTTCTTAATTTTTTTTTTAATTATTTAATTGTCTCAAACTAAGACAATAGAAATTAACTTTTTTCTAAAATAAAACATTTTTTTTCCCTCTCTTTTCTTGGCGCTCAATTATCTGCCCTCTTCCCTGCTCCCGCGGCGGCAGCGGCATGCAGTTATCAACGCAGGAAGAATTAGGCTTTGCCCATATTTTCCCATCCGCTTCACTGACAGGATAAAATGTAAGGGTTTTTTATGTGTAGGGGTTTTTCAATGGATGCATGGCACCGGGCGCATAGCTACTACAATTTCCATCTTGGCCCTTAGTCGGACAGCCCACTTCTTGCAATCTGATCTGCCCATATTTGACCATCGGCTTCTACTGCTCACTATCACCAGCTAAGACACAGGCAAGTTCGTGTATTTTAAAAAAAAATCTTCTTTGGTAGGGTTCTGTAATACGTGAACGTGTCTTCTTAGTGCCTGTAGATCATTTATATGGATCATTTGATAGATTCCCTCTAAAGAGATGTTGTTTCAATGAATGTGGGGAAAGAGCAGGGACGACTGAGTCGTAATAGCTGGTAATTGGTTATTTGAATTCATTGTCATATTCAAATTCCGATTTGAAAAGGGCCCTTTTGCTTCAGGACATACCCAAAATGCTCAACCTTTCCCCGTAAAATTACTTCTTGTGACTCCACAAAGATGTTTTCGATCTTCTTAGACCATAGTTGCCCTAATGATGACATATTGTAAACAAGGCTTCTAGTAGAAGAAAGAAGCCCTTCGACAGGTAAGAGGGGATTGTAATTGAGACAATTTAAGACGTTTTTTAAAGAGAAAATTGTAATATTGCAGTATAATTGAATCTTAAAGCTCCTAAATGTTTTGCAAAGCTGCCAATTCCTCTGCTCTTACTCTGATAGGTGTTGGCGATTTAGATCGCTCAGGGGTTTTTTCGGTGCGGGACGGTCGGGAATCTCCTGTGAGAGTGCGCTCTGCCAAAGAGGGGCTTAAGAATCGTGGCCGTGTCAGCAAACCCTAACTTGCGATGTTTTTGGGACTCTTCTTCCATCAGTGTTGGCACTGGGAGTTACTTGCAGGCTACGTGACATGGGGTTGGTGTTTCGGTGGCTGGGTTGCCTCCTGCTCATCGGCCACGACACTCTTCAGATTGTGGTGTTGGGAGCTCTGCTCTTGGCTCAAATGTTGTCCCATCGTCTCCACCCCTTGGACGGGAAAACTCTTCTAGGTTTGGCGATCCTTGTCCCCTTGGTTCTGCTATTCGCAAATTAAAATACTTGGATAGGTTATGTTGTGCAACGAGATACTCTTTGGGAATTCGATCCGACGACCTAGTGGCTATCAATTGAAAAGGTACGTTCAAAACTCTCCTTCGTTTCAATCCTCTGTAAAAGTAATTTTAACGACATGGTGTAAAAGAAATTATACTGTTTACTGTATCAAATAGACGATGCAAGCTTAGTTCAAATATACCGACATGGACCTTAACTTGATATCTTTCTTAGATAGTAAGAATCTGCCCTAGTTTAATGCTGATACTCAAGAGTATTAAGCTCACTGCTTATTGTATGATGTGTATGGTAGAGACTTGCTTAAATGGTGTGGGAATGGATATGGACTGTCCATGTCGTTTTCCTCCTCTCTATTGGACTGTCTTGGTGATGTTTTGTTATTAGATTGTAGGAATCTTCTCAGATTTATTCTAATCGTGCTGTGATAAATATGAACCTCAAAATTTGTTATTATATTCAAGAATCCTCCCTCGGAGTACGCAGTTTAATGCTGATGCTTTATGTATTACAGATACGACTCACTGTATCGAGCAAATGGTAGACACTAACTGCAAATATATGGTTCTGGATCTGAACCACCTAGAATATTTTCCACTCTGTCTGATGTTGTCTAAGTGATTTGTTTTGTTGTTCAATTGTAACAAACTGTGTAGATTAGCTCTTGAGATGCCAGACATGGTTCTAGCCCTAATGTTTTGTTATTAGATTGTAGGTATGTACCCTTTAGAAACACCTAGTCTAGTGAAGTATCTTGGATGTTGCTCACTGTATCAAGCAGATTCGCTCTAAAGATGCGAGTATAGATCTAAACTGTTCATAAGGTTCCACCTACGTGATGTTGTCTTAGTGATATTTTTTTATTACTATTAAAGATTATAAGAATCTACACAGACATAATTCAGACATGGAGTAGAAGATGCAAATTTGATATTTTTCTATTAGATTGTAGGAATCTGCCACTTGAATATATGTTCTAATCTACAACAAGTATGAGTTCCACACCACATCAAGCATAAATCAGAGATAATTTGAAATATTTAGGAATATGGATTTGAACTGTTCAATCGACACATTTTCCCACTATTTGATTCTATATCAGTTATGTTTACTTATTAGATTGCAAGCATTTTTTGTAGACTTACTCCGACAATGCTGGAATGTTCTGAATATGATTGTCTGCTATTAGATTGTAGAAATATGCCCTCAGAATACATACTGTAATTGTTGATTCCCACTATATTAATTATGTAGATCACTGTATCAAGTTCATGGATCAGATTTACTTCAAAGGTGTAGGAATGAAACTCAACTATGCATATATTGCAATTTTTTTTCTTATTTGATGTTGTCATACTGATATTATATTATTAAAATTCATTATTCAGGAATCTGTTCAGTTTTACTCCAATAGTGCTAGAATGGATTCAATACCAGTATTTTGCTGTTAATTGTAGGAATTTGCCCTTAGAACGCCTTGTCCAAGTAGACAACCCAAGAACATTTTTTTATCAAGCATTCAAACCAATGTGATGAGCCACATTTGGTATTTATTGCAATGGAAATACCTTTAAGTTTAGTATACTTCAACCCGATGATACTCTCTACTGCAGTTGGTCTAATTTTCCTTAAGTTGTGGCATGTGAACATTATTTAATAGACAATTTTCTGGTTTAATTTTTCTTGCTATTTTATTTTTCTACCAAATCATGCCAAAAGTGGAATGTAACCAGGGGATTTTTGTTTGGATCAAAATACTATTTATTAGTTTTCATGCCTTTTATTTATCAGTCTCATATTGATGCAATGGTTCTTCCACATGCAGAGGCTATTATGTCAAAGCTTGCAACTTTTAACAATGGTGAAATAAATGCAGAACCATCATTGTTGATAACTGCAGATCAAGTAAATTTCACCATCCTTTTTCTTTTCTCTATAGATAACAGTAATTTAATCTTCGTATATTGTCAATATTCATATATATCTTTTCTTAGTGAATTTCTATTTTATTCGATGCAGAATACCAACTTCATAGATAGACACACACCATATTACATCCTACAAGAAAAATGTGCATGCATTGTAGAATTGAATCAACACATTACGACACATAGGACACAATATGGAGCATGAATAATCGTTTTTATTTTATAATAGTATGGCATGATATAGCTTTGAGACTCATGAGATACTTTTGTGTTGATTTTTCTCTAAACTTTGTCCAGGGCTTCACTCTATTGTTTGCACACTACTCTTTTCACTATGTGACACCTCACAACCACTAAAGAGATTGTTTTCTGCAACATTGAATGCTTGGGACAACCATCCTATCCCTTTGAGACTGCATTTCCACTGCTATATTTGTGGTTATTTGATCTTTGTCCTTGGCATTCGCTGTAGTTTTCAAATTCTCACCTAGACAAATAGTCAAAATTTTTAGTATTAACTTTTTCGTTTGATGATGGATTTACATGATTCCAATTGGAGATAAAAGTATATTCAATATTGTATCTCCAATAGAAACAGGTTTTGAAGAAAATAAGAATTGATTGGTAGAATGTGCCAATGAACCACCTGAAAATGTGAGTTTTAGCAGTGCAGATTTAGGATAAGCAGTCAGTATTTTGGGCATAACTTTCTCATACGATATTGGAATTGAGTGATTCAAATTGTTTTGTAAACTAGGTTCATAGGGGAATATTCCTTATAAACAGGTTTTAGATATTCAACAATTTGGTCATCCAAAAATTTACTGCCCTAACTCTGTTCTTACTATGTCCTTGAGTTTCTTGTGTGACACCTAGTGGGTACTTTGTCCACATCTTTTTCGTTTGATGATGGATGGTGTAATTCCAATTGGAGATAAAATTAGATTCAATTTTTTTATCTCTAATAGAAACAGTTTTTTAAGAAAAGAAGAATTGATTGGTATAATTTGCCAATGAAAAACAGGGAAATGTGAGTTTTAGCAGTGCAAATTTACGATAGGCAGTCAGTATTTTGGGCATAACTTTCTCATATGATATCAAAATTGGGTGATTCAAATTGTGTTATAAACTAGATTCATAGGAGAATATGCCTTAGCAACAGGTTTTAGAGGTTCAACAATTTGGTCATCCAAAAATTGACTCTGTTCGTATCTTGTCCCTAAGTTTCTTGGGTGATACCTAGTGGGTATTTTGGCCACATCTTTTTCGTTGGTTATACAAATTGAAAAATTCAAATTGGGTTAGAAACTATATTTTAATGGCTACTTTGGATAGAAATAGGTTTTTAAAATGTGCCCATATGACCCCCAAAAATAGGATCGTCCCAACTGTGTTTTCAGTGAAGTCAATGAACCAAAATGCCATAAGAGTCTAATAAAAAATATTGTCCATCATGACTCGTACATTTTCAACTCTCATGAATTATTCCTTTATTACAAACTTGTGATTTTCTATTTTCCCCAATGTGTGATTGTCATAGGGTTTGTATAGGACTTTTTAGGCCTGGAGTCTTCTTTTATGCATGCTTACAGTCTTTGTATTATATCCATAGGACTGCCCTATTCATTATCTTTGAGATATTACTATTGAACACATGCACATCATTGTGATGACTCCTCATTTTGCAACTATGTCAGTGATTAAGCCAACCTTGTTTTCTTTCACATACCCTTCATTCAGGACCTCTGTGCTATGTATTTGTTGTCCTTAATGATTGTTATTTCTCAAGTGTTGCTAACAAAACCCTTGAATGCATTCTTTGCATTTTGGCTTCTTTATTTTGTGTGATGCTATCTAAACAAGAGATATTTGTATTTCTGCTCTCTAAGACCTATTTTTCCTTTTTCTCTATCATGACATTGTACTCACTGCTGCTATTAGGCCCTTGTAACTGTCATTTGCTTCTCAATGTTTTGTTCTTGACAGTATTATCCTCTTTTCTCCTCATAATAGTGATGTCTTCTACTCATCCAACATGAATTTGTCACCTAGAATAATGATCTCCAACCTTATGTTGTTGTTCATAAATGTTATCACATGATAATTAGTCTTATCACTATAGCCTGTTAGAATGTTACCCTTGTATGATGTTCATGGACTGTTTTGAAACTGTATCAAACCCTGCATGTTGACTATCTCATGGGCCTAATACATAGTGAAGCATCACTACTATTCCCTTTATTAGTCTTTATTTTTCCACTGTCAACCGTCATCATCAATGGTGTTGTATTCTCGACAAGGTAGATATGGGTTCATAGCTGTCCATTAACTTTCTTTCCCATCCATATGACTATCATTTGTGATCCTTCCCTTTGTATGCATCATAGCCCACATTGTCTCTACCACTGTGACCTGTAGATATGGGTTCATAGTTGTCCATTAACTTTCTTTCACATCCATATACTATCATTTGTGATCCTTCCCTTTGTATGCATCATAGCCCACATCGTCTCTACCACTATGACCTCTATTTGCCTTTGGATTGGAACCCTTAATGAGGAAACAAGTTGTTCTTCATTTTCATTGATGACCATCCCTCCACGCTAATGATTTTAACCAAAAAATTGCTCCTTAGCTATCATAAATTACTCTTGTATGTAATATAGCAAGTTATTTACGATGATTTGTTGCATTGTAATTTATTGATAATTTTTATATTTATGATCCCTGTCTTAATGTATTAATTAAAAAAAACACTAAAATGGATGGTTTTGTGTTATTTGGGAATCTATCAAATAATAGACTAATAATTTGCTTGGTTGTTTTAGAGCCTTGGATAATTGCAGCATAGCCAGACAAATTTCTGGTCTTATTCTCCTCATGCAGAATTACATCATATTATTAGCGGTAATTTAACCTGGAGGATTAACAAGAGGTACTCATTATTTTGTGTACTACATAATTTTTAAATTTCTAAAATTACTAAATTATGCTTTAAACATTATAAATGCTATGTTTTAGTAGAATCAAAATGCAATTTGGAGAATCATTGAACCCGAAAATTATTTCATAGGAATTTCAAAAAGAAAATTCTTTTTTCAGAAATTTTGTTGTCTAACCAGGGAAATCTATGGGGATAAAATGGAGGAGTTTTCACAACGGTCTTGTTACCGTTCAGGGTAGTGCAATTCTGAGGGTGACTTCAGAGAGCTAGACAAAAAAACTGGGTTGACTATAGATGAACAACTTTAAATTTGAGTCTCTTGCATCTATTGTATTCTTGAGTCTTAAAAGGTATTTTCCTAATTAGAGAGCAATATCACAATCAAATTATTTTCATTTTGAGCATCTTGTGCCCTTTGTCATTCTCTTTGTTCTTAGAGGTAGAGTTCTATTTTCTAGGAACATTTTATTTTGATAGTATAAGTTGCTTCTTTTATAAAAAATAATCTTGGGATTTTGGTATGTGCCTCTAATACTACTTTTGAATACATAACATCTAATGGTTTCTTTCTATATATAATGAACTTTTTTTTGATAGAAAAACTATTCTACATATATACTCATCAAGCTAACTAAACCTATATCTCATGACTGGACATAAGAAACCTATGGGAGGGGCAGCTGAAAGGAGGTGAAAGTGACATGATTGTGAAGGACAAAATTTTGACATCAGGGTTAAGATATATTGTCACTAAAGTTGCTATAGTTTAGCTCAAACATAAATCTGGAGGTTGGTAATTTAAAATTCCAGAAATTTAACATTTTTTAATTTGGATCTTCATTTGTATCAATATCATGCTATAAATTACTTCCAAGATTGGAAAGAGTTAGTTTTAGAATCCATTTTAAGTGTTTTGATGAAATTTAGTCAGCAAGAGGGCTATTTGAATTCGTAGACTCTTGATTTACGGCTATTTTGCATTGAACAGGTTCACACTGAGGATTAGAATTAGACCATGGAGTTGCAAATTCACAAACATAAATGTATCATTCAAATTTTTTGTACATTCTCTTTGTGTTGCATAGAGCTGGCTAGATATTCTAAGGTTTTGTCTAAGAAACACAGTTATTTTATTTTCAAGGCAACACAAAGTTGTTTAATACAAAAACACAAAATGGATTGCAAAATGGTCACATGTTCTCAAGCATTATTTAGACTTAAAACTCACTACTAAACCAAAAGGTGTTTTGAGACCCAAAATTCTGAATGATAAAATTATTCTTTAAAGGGTGCTAGTTCAAATGCAAGAGCATCTCCTTTACAAGCAGGAGGATGGTGGTTCACTACTAAACCAAAGCGTGTTTTGATACCCAAAATTTTGAATGATAAAATTTTTCTTTAAAGGGTGCTAGCTCAAATGGAAGAGCACCTGCTTTACAAGCAGGAGGATTGTGGTTCAATTCCATTGTGCCCTAACATGAATTAATCAATGATATTGTATTTTATATTTAATAATATTGATTTATCTGAATAGTGAGCTATTTTTAAAATTTATTGTTTTATATAATCTCTAAAGAGACAAAAGTGGTACTCTCTAATAAGAATATTTTAATCGTCTTAAGAAAGACAATAGGTGAGATTAAAGACAAAAATACAACTGTCTCTCAAGAGACAATAATACTGGTGTTTTTTATTGTCTTTATAAAGACAATTTTTTAAGACAATAATTTAAGACACTCGTTTAGAGACAATATTTAAGACGATACATAAGTTTTATTTTGTCTCTAGTTAAGACAATTCACTCAAAAATTATCTCAAATATTGTCTTAAAACCCCTCTCTATGTAGTAGTGCGTGCAGAACACTGTCCGCCCGATATCCACGACCTTTCCCTTGTCCTCATAAAGTAGTCTAATTGTGTGAAATACCTCATCTCTTCTGAGGTGTTCCAGAGCTTCCATTCTTTTGGGGCTGAAAAGCTCAACGGTTGAAATGCGTCGGAGATTGCGCCAGTGAGGTCCGTATTCGCCCCAAATCAGGGAAGACTTGTGATGTGAAAGAGATTTGGCGAATTCTAACAGCGTCCGCCTGGCTAAGATGTGGTCGTGCGTTTTGAGAACCTCGTTGGCCATGGCAGGAGTGGAGACGACTACTGTTGTTTTCATGCCCAGGTGGAGAGTCATCAATGGGCCGTATTTGAGAGAGAGGGCATGGAGAGATTCGTGTGGCCTCTTTCCCAGCTGAAAGAGATTTCCCACAAGAGGCCAAGCAGGAGGTCCAGGAGGCAGAGGAATCCCTGTCCTCCTCTGTCTTCTCCATAGACAGAAGAAGAATAAAAGTGAAGCAGCGGTAAAGAGCACAGAATACCATGAAAGCGGTGGAGTATCCATACAAACTGCAGAACGTGAAAATCCAGATTTTGTTTGATTCCCACACTGAACCAAGGTCCGCCGGTGGCAGGTCCAGATACAAGTGCTGTGAGGGTACCCATTTATTAGGTTTCTTTAACTATGTTTAGTAATGTTTGAGGCGGCTGTGTGAAGGCACTACTTTGAAAAAGTATAATTTTTTTTAATAATATTTTACTAGGGAAAGGTATTATTGATATTAGTTTTCAGATCTCATTCTGTAATAGGGTAGATTTGATTTGATTTGATTTTTTTGTCGAAGGCGACTCTTTATCTGCAATGGACCGGCTGATTGTTTCGCATCTATGGTGCAGATTCTTCTGGACAGAGTGCAAGATGATGTAAATAATCCGAAAGATTGAATTTTGACTGTTTTCATTTCCTAGCAGAATTTTGGTGACATCACTTTAGTCTAATCACGGACCCGAAATTTTTTGAATTGCAATACACAAATCATCACAGTAGAAATACATTTTTTCGATCAACAATGGAAATATGATTTGTGCACTGGATATTTTAGTGCGGTACTCCTATGATGTTTTTCTGATTCCATTGTCCATTGTCCATTGTCCATTGACACCACTTTAAAAAACGCGTGAGAATACATGTTCACAATCTTTCCGCTATTGAAAACGGTGACCTTTCAATGTTTATCCATTACACACCCTCGCGAAAATAAAAAGTATAATCTACCTATGTAGAGGAAAATGAAGCACGTTTGGGTTTTGATCACAACTGTATGTAGGTTTTTTATCTTATAAACATTTTGAAAAATGGATTATGTAAGAGAATTTAATACTTTAAAAAAAATACTATAGAAAGGTAAGATAAATATGAAAAAAGCATACATTAAAAAGGAAGAAATTAGTGATTCATATATCATGTATGTATTAATAATTAAAATTACTAATAAAAATATTATTATTTAAATTTTATTTTATATTATTTGATAATTTATTAAATTATTAATTTAATAATTGTGAAAATAATATTTATTATATATTTAGATTATTAATTGAGAAATAAATATTATATAAATTTTATTAAATATTTTATAATAATTTTTACATTAAATAAGTATTAGTTATTATATAATTATGTTATAGTTAAATTATTAATCAATAATAAATATTATTTAAATTCTATTTAATATTACATAATAACGTGGATATTAATTTAATATTATTTTGTAATTATAGAATAAAAATCAGTTAGAAATAAAATTTGTAAATAATATAAACATATAATAGAATAAATTAGATCAAATTCAATTTAACATTGTCCTTGGATAGAAAATTAAATACAATGTTAATTCATTTTAGAATTTGATTATCAACAGACACAATTTATTACAAGGGTGTGAGGTTCTATGGAACTTAGGAGGACTTAACCTCAAAATGCATCAACATTCAAGAACATATAGTTGAAATAGTATCCACATAGTCATAAGGTTGTATGTCAAACTAGAGCAAAGCATGTATGGGTATAAGGAAAATAATGGCATAATATAATTCAAGACTCCAAAATATGAGAAAAAAAGTGTAAACTAGAGAATCGAGAAAGGAGATATAATGGGTCAATCACAAGAGAGTCAAACCAACAAACATTTTATAACTTAGTACATAATTAATGAAAAGTGTCATGTCCTATGCAATTTTCAAGTGGCTTCCTCCCTTGGCTCTCTCTCCTATAGAAATTTCAACTCAACAATTAGTGTCTATGTCTTTATCTCCCTCTTCCTTCTTTGTATATCCATGTCTTTCTCCTCTCTCGTTGTTCTTTATGTCTCACTCTATTTTTTTGGTTGGCGTGTGTGTGTCTATATACACACATCTCAAGTTTGGTTTTTTAGCACAACATGGTTGACAAAAGCTAGTTTCTCTTTACATTCTCTCTTTCCCTTAATATATCTTATCTCTACCTACTACTCTATCTTTATTTTTGTATTCATCTCTATCAATCTTTCCCTTCTCTCCCTCTTGATCTCACTAACACTCTTTATATGTCATTGCCTCTTTCTTCATCTCTCCATTTCTTTCTATGTTTTTCTTTGTGTCGATTAAGGAAGTCTTAAATTTGAATCATTGGGCCTTAACCAAATAACTTATTTCTCTAAGCATAGCTCCCTATGGACACATGCAATCGTTCGATTGTTCCTCCTCCTCTCCCCCCCCCCCCTCTCTCTACCTCCCCGCTATATCCATTATTTATGTTGTTCTCTCTTGTATCTCTCACTATTCAAGTCTATAAAAATTGACCCCCCTTTCTAACTTAATCCTACCATCGAGAAAAACTGATATTATTGGAGAACAATGCAATTCTAAATCCCATCTTTCCAAGTGGTTATGAAAACTTTTCTTTGATAAATGTAAAAGTGTAGCTCCACATTATTACCTTTATGTTTTTTATTTTGAACCCTCACATCTCTTCTATCTTCAGAAGGATAAAGGGATAAAGCAATGAAAGGATGGTGTATAGATGACTAAGAAATCAATATGGGGACATACATGTTGATTACAAATAATTTAATATTTCATTAAAATTATTGTACCATTGGTCCAAGATTTATCAAAGATGTAGCCATCCTACTAGGTGTAAACCTATGTCAACATCCTTCTCACTATATTGGATACTAATTGGTCCACAAATCTGCAATCAAATATACTTTTATGCTTGCAAGCTATGAATTTCACACTAAGGATTTTTCTTGTTAGTTTTTAGCTAAGAAGGCATGAAGTGGTGAAGCATGCACTACTGAAAGTACAATTAAATGGTCTATACATTATGGTTGTGCATCTAATTGGTGGAGCTTGGCACATAAATTCAATAGAGAAGAGAGAGAATTATAGAAAGATGAAGAGAGTGAGAGAGGTAGAGAGAAAGAGACAAAAAGAGATAGGTACTAAGGGATATCACTATCACTATCTCTATCTCTCTCCCTCTATTACTTGTCTCTATCACCTCCTTTACCTCCCACTCTTTCCCCCTCTATATCTATCTATATCTTCCCATCTCTCTCGCTCTCTCTCTCTCTCTCTCTCCACATTTCTCTCTCACTCCATCCTTATCCCCTCTATCTATCTTCCTAATGCATAGTTGATTTGTATCTCTCTTTCTTTCTCTTATTTCTCTTCCTTGTCAATCCCCCCTCTTTCTATCTCTTATGCTTCTCGTCTCATCATCTCTCCCTATTGCAAACATCACATGATCCTATGGTTATGAAACTCAACTATCTTCATGAACTAGAGGCTATATTTTATTTGTGTTTAAATCCCTCTAAGTGGATGCATAGTTTATTTGAATCCATCACTTCTCCATCAAGACATTTGTTGCACAAACAACATAATTTGATAAATGTCCTTCCAATTGACTTCATATGCTACATAATTGTATACAAAAAATTAACCAAAAAATTGCCCGATTGACCTTCCACACCTCTTCTGCGTACCCATTGCACACTAAGGTCCGATTGCTAGTTTATTTGTATTCATATGGGAGAGATGATTTTAGATTGATGAAATTTGTATTCTAGTTAATTTTTTCTTTATTTTAGAGAGAATCTTTATTTATTTTTTATAATGGAAAAGATTTAAATTCAATATTATGATGTTTACAATATAGACTTTATCATTTAGTCAAGTGTCCTTAATATATTTATATATTAATAAATGATATAATTTTATATCAAATCATATTTTATTTTTGTTTTTCTATATATCTATTTACACACATTTTTATTGATCTATCGTCCATCTTATTTATTCACACATATATTTTGATATTTATTTTTTTATTTTACACACACATTCCAATATTTTTTTAATTATATCATTTCCATGTGTTGGAGCATTACTATGTGTGAGGTAATTATGATTAACTCCTATGCGTGTTTTTCCCACAAAGGACCAACTAAACACAAGCTTCCATAATTGAATAGATGTTGTTGTATTTAAAGGCATTATGTTGTGTCTATTTCTTATATCCTCAACTTTCAACCTTTATTCACATATCATTCACACTTAAGGAGATTAATGGTTCAATTTAGTGCTCTAAAATAAATGTAGATTTACCCATTCATCTAAGAAAATTTGCACAACTGAGACTTAATCTCTCTAATCTATTATTCTAGGTGAAAATATTTGTTTGTAATATAATGACAATCCTTCAAAGATGTTTTTAAATTTCACTAGTCCTAAATATTAGGAAAATGCAAAAAAAACATAAGAAAATCAGTTAATTGTTGAATTATAGCTATAAAAAATTATTGATAGATATGAAAACTAATTTTAGTCTAGATTTGATTTTGAACCTTGGTCTTTGTTTCTTGCCAAAGTTGGATTAAAATTTCTTTTACTTTATCATTTAGATTATGTTCGCAAGTGCAATTCTATATATTTCTATGTTATAATCTTTGAAAAAACCTTGGAATTCTCTCATATTCTTTTGTATGCCCTACTTACATGCTTTTCACTTCATGTCTATTTTATCAATGAGTTGTAATAGCAAATATATAGTATGACTTAACTCGCATGCTTGTGTATTTCCTTTTTTCTCTAATATCTTGGACCATGCTACTTATCCCAATTGTTGTTATCACTTCCTGCTAGGAAACTTCCTAATGTTGAGTATATTAAGAATGCAAATTTTAGACTATGAAACACAAAAATTCAATTTCTAGCCTACAAACTTTGTTCTTGGGAAAATTAATTTTTTTAGATTATTTGGCATAACTTCCAAGGATTCATGCTACATAGATATTTTCAATTTCTACAATTTTAAAAAAGTTCCCAAATGGCCTCCTAGATAAAAGATGATGAGATCTAGAAGTTTTGTGTACTACAATAAAAATTTAAAAATGTATACGCATGAAAATATGTTGTAAGAGGGAGTTACACTTGCTGACCAATTTATAGTGCATGTTATGACATATTATAATGCATATTTGAATGGAGATAATGAAGCCAAAATAAAGCACTCGTCTTAGTGAATGGTTTATGATGCACTTATGATAAATTGAAGGAGCATACTATTTTTAGCATATGGGTGTTGTTCTTCTAAGTAGGCATATGGGTGCCACTTTTTTGGATTATTTTAGATCATGGTTTTTTAATTTTTAATTCATGGTTTCCTATACTACTTATATTTATAGCATGCTTGAAATGGAGGTTTTCATAGTTATTTTTTAGCTACTATTATGTTGTTAAAATTACTCCAAATATTTAGTTTGTGATACTCATGCAACTTCTTTCTCTACGAGTGTTATAATCATGTCTAGCATACCATATAATACATTGGGTTGCTTTGGAGTGTGGGAATTTTCATGCAAAAAGGTTTTCCTCACATGCACTTGTGTTGCAGTATTATTTTTTTAATTTTTTATTTGTATTTCTCTTTTTTCCTTTTACTTCTGTAAGCCTTGTCCATAATATGACATGCCACAACTTTTCATAAGTTAGTAGATAAAATTTCCCAAGTGAATAATTATTTTTGTGTCGATAATATGATCTTGGACTTAATCAATGCTATTAATTTATCCTCCTAGATGTTAAATTATTTATATAGTAAGAATTTATAAATTACCAATTCTTCATTGGTCAGAGTTCTTTTGAGTTCTTGTCCCATTATCTTTAGTTTAACATACATAAAAATTTGTGTGTCGGTTACTTATTGGCTAGTTGTTAAAATGGTCTCTATTAGGTAATTGTTGGTGTAAATAATTATTCGTCTTGGATATTATTACACTTACTTAAGTTTACTTAGGAAATGCATTTCATAGTAGTTTGGGTATGAGACACTTGGGTGTTTGTGCCACATTGGGATAGTGTGTGTAGGAGAAATTCCACATTCCACATTCAGTGGGTGATCCACCTCATGTGGACTATTATATTATTTCTCCTACCTACCCACACCTATTTCCTACCTACCCTTGTTTCTTATTGAGCCACATGTCATGTTTGTGTGCTCACATATCCCTAGCCTTGCCTATATAAGCAAGCTCATCTACATTGTATGTAATTGATATTATTGATCATTTTCTATTGATGAGAATATAGTTTATTCTTGTCCTATATTGTGTCTCTATTTTGTACATTTCATTAATCTCTTGATCTTGGCAAAATCTCACATGGTATCAGAGTCATTGGGGCTTCATTGATTTGTCTTGAAGAGGCATTATTGCGACGTCAAGAGACAGATCTAATGAGCAGAATCTTTTGGAGGTGTCCTAGACCAGATCTGACCCCGCCATTGCGTTCAGAAGGCCGTTTCCATGAATTTTGGTTATAAAGTCGGCCTATTTTGGTGAGAAACATTTTTTCGCCAATTTTGCTAGTATTGTATGGATTTCGAAATTTTTTTGTTATATTTTTCGCAAAAAAAAAAAAAAAATTATTTTCTGAAAATTTTTTCAAAAAAATCAAAAATAAAAAAAAATTGAAATTTTTTTTCGGAAAAATTGAAAAATCAAAAAAAAAAAAAAAAAAATTGCTTTTTTGGGGGCTCCGCAGACCCCCCCTGACCTGTCGTACCCTGCAGGTCTGCAGCTCTGTTCCCACTCCGAACGATGCGCCTGTACCCATCGCTGAACTCCCGCAGGTCCCCGTCGATCTCCCCGACGTCACTCGTACCTGTTGATCTCCCCGCTGCCATCCGTGCCGTGCACCCGTAGGTCCCCGTCGGCCGCTCTGCATCTCCCGCCGGCAGCTCTGTCTGCCGCCGGCCCCCTTGGCACCCGGCCGCCGGTCTTCTCCTCTCCGGCGATCGTCCTATCCACGCCGCCGGTTACACCATCCTTCGCCGACGACCACCCAGACAGGCGAACCCGCGTCTGCCACGTGGCAGGCGGCCACTGGCCCGCGGGTACAACTTGTACACATCAGCTCCGTATGGTAGTTGAGTCATCTGCCACGTCATCTGCCACGCAGAGCTGCCCAGTCAGCAAATCCGTACGGTATGGCCTGCACAGTCACCTGCACAGTCAGTAGTTCGTACAGTACTGACGCCCAGTCAGCAGAGAGGCGAAGTTTTTGCAACGGTCATACGACCATCAAATTTAACATAGTGGCTTGCTGGCGTCAGCGCCACATCAGCATTTTTCAAAAATTTTGCAGGCCCCTCTCATTGAGCTTTTCAATTTTGCAGTTCAACTTCAAATGGCCATATCTTGCTCATTTTTGCTCCTTTTTTCAAGCAATATTTTTTGAAATGGGCTAGAATTTCGTGCTCTCCGTAGTGGTGAAGAAATTTTTTGATTTTGATGTACTAATTTTTTAGAAAATGCAGTTTTTGGTGACTGTACCTGAGTAATCCCAGTTTTTGCAACTTTAGAGGCTTCGTTTAGGGTCATACGACCTCCTTTTCATGTGCCGTTTTTTTTGAAAGTGCGTATTTTTTTGTCTAATTTCACATGATTTTATCAGATTGATGCCATTGTAAGTAGAAATTATACTTTCAGATTTTGGCCATTTTTGGCTCTCTTGGTACTTGTATATTTGCTTGAATCTCAATTAGATTCATTGCACTATTGATTGAAGTCTCTTGTATCTCATTTGAGAAGTTGTAAAATTTGCATCATAAGTCCATTTTGCCTTGTTTTGGAAGTGGCTCATTGTAATCGCACTAAGTATAAAGTGCCAAAATCATCACTTTGGGGGGGGCACTTTGATTGAGTGAATTTGGGGGGGTGTCTCTTGTGTTTTTGTGCTCTTGTGTTCCTTCCTTTTTGCTGCTATGGGTTCTTCTAAGTTTCCTCTCTTAACTCCTCATAATTATGCTACTTGGAAAATTGATGCATGGAGTAAACTTATGGAAAAAGGACTCACTCATTACATTGATGGAACTATTGTTGCTCCCGCTGATCCTAAGGTTGATCCAGTTGGTCACTCGGATTGGCTCACTAACAATATCATGGCAATTGGTACCTTAAGAAAGTATGTATCAAAGGATCTCATTTTTCATATTGAGAAATGTACTCTAATCAAGGATGCTTGGCAAAAGTTTCAAGACTTGTATGGTCAAGTTGATGAGATTAGGGGATATCAAATTGATAGTGATCTCACCATGTTAGATCCCAAGAACTTTGATACTATACAAGATTATGTCACTAAGGCAAATGAGTTGAGGGTACAACTCAAAGATTGTGGCATTGATAAGAAGGATACTCAAATGATATTCAACTTGATAGGCAAGCTTCCACAAGAATATGCAACATTTGTTTCTAGTTTCCAAACCCATAGGATGACAATGGGTTCAAGCTACAAAATGTCTACATTTGATGCTTTCAATGAAATGTTGATGATGGAACAAACTAAGTTGATAAGCATGGGCATTCTTAAGGCTTCTAAGTATCAAGCATTAGTGACAAATCAAGGGAACAAAGGAAATCAAGGAAAGGACAACTCAAACAAGAAGAAATGGCAATCAAAGCCTAAAGAAAAAGCACCATCTTCTCCACAACAAGGAGATTCATCCTCTTCCAAGAGAGATAATTCACCAAAGAGGGAGAGACCTACTTGTGCTTATTGTAAAAAGATTGGTCATGAGGAGCATCGTTGCCATTCTAAGAAGATTGATGAGCTCACACACATCATCAAAAAGCATAACATTGGTTTGCCTAAAGTCTACAAGAAGGATGATTCATCAACTTCCACTTCCTCACATTCAAAAGGAAAAGGGCAAACATTCATGGCTTCTACAAGTGGAAAGACTCACTCTTTTGGAACAAGAAAAGGAAAAGCTCTATGTGCTACTATCAGTCATGATTCAGAGAGATGGCTTCTAGATTCAGGGGCTTCTCATCATATGGCATCTTCACAGTCTATGTTCTCTACATTTGAGCCTTGCACCATGCCACAGATTTTGATGGGCAATCATACATACATGGATGTGATTGGGAAAGGATCTATTGACATTGGGGATAACTCCTTCAATGATGTGTTGTGTGTACCCCACTTGACAAACAATCTCCTTTCTATCTATCAAATCACACATGGCGCAACTAAGAGAGTTGTGGAGTTTACACCTGACTCAGTTTTCATTAGAGACTTGGAGACTAGAGCTATCATTGCAACTGGGGTGGTTGATCATGCATCTCGGTTATACTACTTTTCAGATTTTGTTGATGATGATGATTTCACATTTGATGATTCTACATATGATGATCACACTTATTGTGATGGTTCAGTTTTTTAGGAGAACTTTGGACACTTGAACATGGGGATTCTCACATGTGACCCCATTCTTGAGTCTTGTATTTCATCTCCTCATATTCATATCACATTACCTATTGCACCTGATGATGCGGATAGTGTGACAGTTTTGCATTCATGTGATTCAGTGCAGCAGGATATTCATTGTCTTCCAGCTTCAGATTCATGGGATGATTACTTAACAGATATTGCAGGTTTATTTGTGGAATCCTACATTGCAGATTTGGGAGACATCATTGATGACATTCATCTTCTCTTTGATGAAGGTGATCCTTCTTCGATTGTTGCGAGGGCACACTCTAACCCTCTTGTTCATTCTCTACATGATCATTCTTTCGAGGTTGACATGATTGTGGATACTTATGTCCAGTAGTTGGAGGAGGTCTCTTCATTTTTTGAGGAGACATGTGAGTCTTTGGGACATGTTCTACATCCATCTCCACTAGATCTTGGAGTGCCTTTTTCAGTAGTGTGGCACAGTTTACCACCTTTGGAGGGGGTATCTTTCAGCATCGACATGGGGACACTTGAGCAGTTTTCAGAGATTCCTTTCATCATGAGTTTTCTTCATACATCTTCCCTTCATGATTGGGGAGACTTCATGGATACACCTTTGGTTTTGTTTCTTCCTAAGGGGAGGAATGTTGTTCGACGTTCGTGGAGCAGTTTTTTCATACATCGAGCTTCTATCATTGGTGCAGATTCCACATTGAGGGGGGGCTTCCTAGCTTCTCTTCTTCTCTCATATGGAGGGGACTTTTTCCTCACATGGGGTTTTGTCCTTCACATTCTTTTATGAGAGTTCTCTTGTATGTTTTTCATCTCTCTTTTGGGGGAGGGTTTTTTCCCATTGGGTTTTTCTCTCTTTCCCCACTTTGTGAGAGATTTCATTGCATTGGTTTGCATGCATTTGCATTTGTACATGGGTACCTAACATGGCCTAGTAGCTGGGACCCATCTTGCATTGCTTACTTGCATTGTAGACTTAAGTGCATTCCCCTAAGTTGCACTTAAGGGGGGGTGTTGGTGTAAATAATTATTCATCTTGGATATTATTACACTTACTTAAGTTTACTTAGGAAATGCATTTCATAGTATTTTGGGTATGAGACACTTCGGTGTTTGTGCCACATTGGGATAGTGTGTGTAGGAGAAATTCCACCTTTTATGGTGTTGATCTTGTTGTTACACTCCACATTCAGTGGGTGATCCACCTCATGTGGACTATTATATTATTTCTCCTACCTACCCACACCTATTTCCTACCTACCCTTGTTTCTTATTGAGCCACATGTCATGTTTGTGTGCTCACATATCCCTAGCCTTGCCTATATAAGCAAGCTCATCTACATTGTATGCAATTGATATTATTGATCATTTTCTATTGATGAGAATACAGTTTATTCTTGTCCTATATTGTGTCTCTATTTTGTACATTTCATTGAGCTCTTGATCTTGGCAAAATCTCACAATAATTTATTTTCACAAAGTTTTACTTTGCCTATTGGATATTGATTATGGAATTTCTCTTGATCACTATTATTTATAGATTTTGAAATATTGAGCATGAATATGCTTGTTTGTATACACAAGTGACATTTACGATATGCATGACAATTTATGACTAGATATATGAAGTGGTAATGGAAATGTCATTTATGTATATATGGTACATGGACAAAGTAGTTTGTGTTTCATGGATGTGTGATGAATTAAGTGGGGTGATTTAGATGTGATTTATTGATTCTATGTGTTTGCGAGGAAAATAGAGGGGAATTATTTTAAAATTGTTATGTCCATGAATAAATCTTATGTTAAATATCGAGGAAACTAAGAGGGGGGCGAATCAGTTGACAACTTCATATTTTTCTTTAATTCTTTCATAGATCTAGAATAACCAATAGAATTAATTAAAGAAGATATAACATGAAAATACATACACAAAATAGATCATACAATGAAAACCAGATATGATGTTGAAAACCCAAGAAGGGAAAAACCATGGAGAATGTTATTTCTTAATATATATATATATATATATATATATAACACCGGTTAAGGTATTTTTTATAAAATGTGACTCACTGCCATAAAGACTCACTGTTGGAGGGCTCAGTACCAAAGGAAGAAGAAAGAAAAGAGAATCCACCATTGTAGCATAATTTTCAATGCTAGAATAGTTTTCATTGCCGCTCAGCAATAATACAATTCACATATTAACATCAATAAAATTTATCCTTTTTAGTATCCCACATCTTCCATATTACTCATATTCATCCTCTTATTTATACTGTTGCCAAATAACATAATCTTCTAAGTTAGCCAAACAAAGATTCAAAAATAAGTCAACACTAAACATTCTAGTGTTTGGAAGGAAAGAGAAGTACACCATACCACAACGCACATCATCAGTTAGATCAACACGTTACATCCATCACAAATATTGAACCCATACCATGACTCATATGCTACACAAATTTTGTTACACATTCTCGAATTCCAGATTGAACAAGACCCAAAATAGCACTACCCAACTTGGCAAAAATAAGAATGGAACCAAGATACTCATGAATATGATCGATCAACACTATATCAGATAAAAAGAGAAATTTGGATCACCATCAATACAAAGAAACAAAAGTCAACTATAACACATCTTCTAGAGCACAAAACATTTCAAGAACACATCTTCTGAATCACCAACTTAAGAACCAATCCTAAAACAATATGTTGACATCAATGACAACCATTAATGATAAAAATCAACATCATACCTACAACAATCTCCCCCTTTGTCATTGATGGCAACATCTATCAATAATAAATACACAACTTACTCAACATCATCAAATCAACATCTCATCACATCACATCTCTCCCCCTTTGACATCAAGGACAAAGGTGAGAAAAACTCCCCCTATGAAACTCACTTTTTCTCCCCCTAAGAGGATGCACCCAAGCATTAGTTCAGATAAGAATATTCAAGTAGTTCACTAGACCAATGCACATCCAAATGTACATTAGTTCAAATTAGGAAGGGGTAATACCCCTAACTTTTGTCAGAGATACTCAAAAGTATCTTTATGGAACGCCTATGTGAAGATATCTGCAATATTCTCTTTTGTAGGTACATACTCAAGCTTTACTTCATTATCCGACACCTTTTCCCTCAAGAAGCGATACCGAATAGATAGATGCTTTATTTTGGAATGTTGTACTGCATTCTTAAAAATGTTTATTTCACTAGTATCATCACACATAATTGAGATGGGTTCATTAAACAATACACCGATATCCTTGAAAGCATACTTCATCCACAATCTCTGTGTGTAGCATGAATATGTTGCACTATATTCTACTTCAACTAGATAGATAAACACACAAAATATTTCTTCTTACTTGACCAAGAAACCAACTAAGAGCCAAGAAATAATGCTCCACAACTTGTACTTTTCCTTCCATTAACACTTCCAACCCAATCTATGCATCTGTATAGGCTATAAGAGTGAAATTTGAATTTTTGGGATACCACAAGCCAAACTCTCGTGTTCCTTTTAAATATCTAAAATAAAAATTTACTGCCACAAAATGTGATTCTTTTGGGTCTTGCTGAAATCTAGATGCCAGACAAACTGCATACATGATATCTGGTCTGGTAGCAGTCAAATATAAAAATCCTTTAATCATTGATCTATACTTACTTGCATCGACTTTAGGAGATTCATCATCTTTTATTATCTTGCATTCGGTGGTCATAGGTACACAGGTTTAGAATTCTCCAATCGAAACTTCTTCAACAATTCCTTAATGTATTTAGATAGAGAAATAAAAATTCCTTTGCTATTATGATTTACTTGCAAACTTAAAAAGAAATTTAACTCACCGATCATGGACATCTCAATTTCTTTCTACATCTCATTAGAAAACTTTATGCACATGCCTTGATTACCTCCAAATATTATGTCATAAACATAAACTACAATAATTAAGATTTTTCTTGAGTTAGTTTTGAAATAAAGATTACAATCAGTAGATCCCTTTTGAAAACCTTGGTCAATTAAATACTTATCTATCCTTCCATACCAAGCTTTAGGAGCTTGTATTAATCCATACAGAGCCTTCTTCAATCTACAAACAATTTTCAAATCATATCTCAACTTAAAGCCTTCTAGTTGTTCAATTTAAACTTCTTCTTTGAATTCTCCATTAAAAAATGATGCTCTTTACATCGATCTGATAAACCTTGAAATCCTTAAAAGTTGCAAAAGTGAGAAACATCCCGATTGCCTCCATCCGAGCAACAGGGGCATATGTCTCCTCAAAGACAATGCCTTCAACTTGTGTGTAACCTTTTTAAGCCAACCTTAATTTATTTTTCACAAATTTTCCATCCTCATTCAACCTTTTTCGGAATACCCATTTTGTTCCAATTACCTTCTTGTCTTTCGGTCTATGAACTAGTTTGCATGTCTAATTTTCTCAATCTGATCAAATTCTTCTCTCATTGCCTTCTTCCAACTTTGATCATTGCAAGCTTCTTCTACAGTTTTTGGTTTTGTCTCAGATAGTAAACATAACAAAACTTGTTCTTGAGCTTCTTTGATTCTTGTGGTAATTCCTCTATTCTTATCTCTAATAATCTGATTCACTGAATGATTCTTCTATACATACCTTGATGTTTTAGATGTAGATACCAGAGCATCCTGAGTTTCTTTTTCTTTCTCTTCTTATCTAGTTTCCTTTTCCCTTTCTCTATCAATGGGTTCATCAGATTCATATGCTGCCAATTTGTTAGATTCTTTAGAAATGTCTTCATAAGCTTTCACATTTACACTTTCAACAATCTTGTTGAGTCTTTTGTTGTAACACTAATATGCCTTTCTCTATGTAGAATAGCCTAGGAATCTGCCTTCATAATCTCTGCTATCAAATTTTCCAAGATTATCCTCATCTCTCCGAATATAACATTTTCTTGCAAATACCTTGAAATATTTTCCTATCGGGGTTCTACCATGCCATAGTTCATATGATGTCTTTCCATATTTTTTCCGGTATAGAATTATGTTAAGAGTGCAGACTGTTATTTGAAATGCTACCAGGTAAGACCAAATTGATATTGTGAAGATATTTTTTCATGTTTTTGGATGTTTGTGGCCATCCGCAATGTTGTTTGTAGATTATGATGACATAGAGTATTAGGATTATGAGTTACAACAATAAAATGCACTTATATTAATAAAACCATAAGAAGGTGGATGCAATGGTTTATTTTGATCATTTGTGATCTTGTGAATTTGAAGAGCTCCTTCGTGTAAATGACTTTTTTGTGTGACAAGTGCATTTGAAGGTTTTCTTAATGCCCAAGGTTTCACGATTAGTCTAAGGAAGTGCGGTTTGATCCCACAATAGTGGGTTACACTTTTTGGTAGATCCTAATTTTGGCTAAAATCATACATTTTTTAGAAAATATAATGATTTAAGCTTTAAGCGGTTCCATTGGAAGTAATTAGTTGAGGAGAGTTAGATCAAAGGCTCTTAGATAAAAATTTCTTGGATAGAACCTCTCTACTTCTAAATCATACCTGCAATGGAGTCTCCTTCGCACCTATCAAGATGTTGATTAAAAACCACTTTTACATTAGCTTTTGGGGGGTCAAATGAATTCATTTAGAATTTTTTTTAAGTATGAAGTCCTTATTATAAGCTTTCCAAATAATATAATTTTCAATATAGTTAATTTCATTAATATATTTATGTTTTATTTCTTATGAATGTAGATTTTTCATTGAACATTAAGGATTGTGTTTCACACATGTGGAAAATTTGAAAAATAGAGAAAAAAGTTTGTAAAAAATATATTTTCCCTAGGTATTGATATCCTCATTTCAAAACAAAAATATGTTAATTCAAATGCAAACAAAAAAATTTATGTATGAGGAAATACACCTTTGTCCAAATTACAATTACTCGTTCTTAAAATCTTAACTAAAAAAATTATATTTAACAAAAAATTATAAAAAATATCCATTCACTAGATATTGGTGTGACAATTCTACATTTCTAAAATTAGAATTTCTTTCTTCCTATAAAAAATTTATGCATTACCAAGTAAATGTCACTTCTAGTAAATGTTAATTACTATAAATATTGAGTTACTAGAAGTTACATAACAATATGGACAATTAATTTTTAATTATTTAGAAAAAATCTATGTAGAATATATATGAAAAATATCACAAATTAGTAGTTTACTTAATCTTCAAATTATTAATAGTTTATCCACTATAAGTTTAAGAAAGTAAAGATCTAATGCAAAATGTTGATTCCAGTGTCAAAGTTGGCCAAAAAGTGTAACCCAGTATTATGGGATCACCTTGTGAAATGGTTGTAACACCAATTGTTGTTGACCCCTAAATTAAAGCCATGACCTATTTTCAAGTATTATCCTTATGTGGTTATGGTGAAAGACAAGGAAGGATCATTTTTTGAGGGTTTCCATAGATGTGGTTTATACAAAGGATGTTAGAGAATATATTTATGTGCCCCTTGTAGATATTAGTCATGTGAAATTTCATAATGTATGGAGGAAACTTACCAAATTCGACTTAACAACATTCAAGGAGGAGTACAAGATGAGTCAAGAGATGGGTCTAAATATTTGGAAGGAATTTCCTTATTTTACCTATGATGAAGCATGTGTTCAAATAATTATAATCTAGATTCATGATGATGTGATGTATTGGCTTGGCGATACAAGATTGTGAAGGATTCCATTAAGGCATTGACTAGTTTGTGTTCCACCAATACTATTTTGGTGAAGAAGATGGTGAAAAAATGATACTGTTGCATAGCTTACCAACTCTTTGTATGATGAATGAGATATGACTATGGAAGACATTACTCATTTAGGAGTTTGATACGTAAAAAATTCTTTGGCATAAAAAATATACTAGAAAAACCATGAGGGTTCTACCACTACAATAGAAATTCACATTGCACATCAAATAGTAGTTGTTGGGGAAATATTCGACCTCTATGAACTATTGAGGCAAAAAATTTGGAGAATTTGGGAGGAGTAAAGAAGAGAAAATATTATTTGAGGTATGGTTCTTTGATTACCTATTTGGCTTTCATGTTCATGAATGAAGTTCTGGGAATTAATAATAATGAGTGGGATACGTTTTCCTTGATAATGGTTCAAATTAGATAGAAATTTTGGTATTTTGGGACAAGTGGAGATGCATACAACACCCTATACTTAGGGCAGTTCAATTTTTTTGAAGTAGAATGCAAGAGAGGGTGATATTTTTCACAAACTTCATGTAGAGATACTATTCAAAACTCTTTAACCAATCATAAAACTTAATTAAAAGTATGACAAAATAATAAATATTTTTTTTTAGAAAAAACGTCCAATCAAATTACATATAATTATACTTTAAAGCCATGTACCTATATCGATATTTTTAAAAGAATGAAATTATTTGTTTTCATTACATATAAAATATTAGGCATAATATTACCATCACTAATGATCATTTTTATAGGACAAGAAAGTAAAATCACATGAAGTATAGGAAACCTCAAAACAAAATGCGTACAATGTATTATCATATCCAAATAAATTATAATAAAATAATTTAATCAAATATTAAATTATAATTAAAAACCATATAAAGTAGTGAATACAATATTTTAATCAAAACGTCTAATCAATTTCTTTATTGATGAATAACACTAAAAAAGTTGTCATAATAAATATTTTAAAAATTATATTAAAAATTATATTATATTACACAAACAATACTATTCAAAACTTTAATTAATTATAAAATTTAATTAAAAACTATACAAAATTATACATATTAAATTTGACCAAAAAATCATTTAATTAAATTATTCGTAATCTCTATACGATAATACTTTTCTAGATTTGATATCAAATTTATTTAATGATTCACTTTAATAGAAATAAACATTGCCAATTTATTGATTTGACCAACATACATGATAAAAGTAGGCACCTTGACTTCTTGCAAAAGCTACCTTAAAATAAATTGTCTACAATGAATAGGCTATTATTTTTCAAGATTTGATAGCGAATTATTTTATCGATTCATTTTTATACAAATAAACATTGTCAAATTATTGATTTGACCAAACATTGTTGGGAAGTGATCACCATGGCTACTTGCATAGGCAACCTTGAAATAAAGTGTCTACAATGCATAAACTAAGTTTTTTCTAGATTTGATATCAAATTTATTTATAATAGAAATAAACGTTGTCAATTTATTGATTTGACTGACATTCATAAAAATAAGAGTGAACCAGTGGCAAGGATCAAATAATACCAAGAAAGAGGCAGAATCTCCATGTGGACTGTAATCAGGGATCAAATAATGAGAGTCCTTTAAGTGTAGTTTAAAATACTACTAATCTAAAATATCAAGATCAAACAATTATAGAGGCAAGGTTGTGCCACATAGAAGATCATTTATGTAGGTACATAATATTTTTATAAACATAAACCTGAACTTGATCTATGAGATCTAAAATATTTAACTCAAAGATATATCACATATCCAACTCCTTTTAATAGTTTCAAAGTTCTACACCACATTGAAAGTAATTAATTCTCTAGTCACATAGCTAATTTATCTAACCTCCTTTACATTCAATTTCATATACAATTCAATTTAAAATACAGACTCATCCCTTAACTCTTAAGGGTTCTATTTTTTTTTCTTTTTATATATGATTTAGAACATTAATATAATCTAAAACATATTACACCTTATTTCTATATATTATTTATATAGTCGTTTTAGTATTTTGAGCCTTGGTTCCATATTCTAATATTCTAGGATGTAAAGTATCTATTAAGGGTGTAGACATCTAAAATTGTTTTTTAATTTATTTTATTAATTCATTAGCTTCTTCCTCTAATAATTAAAGAAATATATCAATTTATTTAATTAATTCACTAAGCCTTTTCATTCTATCTAAATAAATATTTATTATTTATTTAATTTATTTATCCCTTCCTCTATTAATTAAATAAATATTTTTAATTATTTGATTAATTCAGTTACCTTTTTCCTCTTTCAATCATAGCCCTCTAACTTGTTCATATGGATCATACTCTAATTTTGCAGGCATGTGACAATTGTTTATCATCTATTCATTCACTTTTCATTTTGTACAAATTCAAATCACCTCTTAATCTCCTCTCTCCATCTTTACCTAACCTCAAATCCTATTAATTCCCTTTCATCTATGTGAACCTAGTCATTAATAATCCCTTCTCTTGATTTAAACCCTCCACTTTTAAATTGATCACTATAAAAGAGGCATACTCTTCTCATTTTTCATAAAATCATGTCTTGAGCATACTTACACTTTGCCAAAATCATTCAAATAATGCATCATCACAACCGCATGCATTCTTCCTTGATCTTTATGCAAGTGCAACATAAATTTGAGAGCACCCATTATCAAATGGAGACTAGCCTCTTATGCATGTGAAGGTATAAATTTGTTTCTTTTTTGTTATTTGCGTGCATTTATTGATCTCTATTGATGTTGTGTTGAATTTGTTTGTAGATATAGGTTTAGTGGTTGGATCTTAATTAGGGTTTAGAAATAGGGTTTAAATTCAGCAAAATCAAAGAGAATTAAAAAAAATATGTTAAAGTCCCTTGGAATTACAATTGCTTTTTCACCATTTTAATCCCCATTACTCTTCAAGATAATTTTCATAGAGTGAAGTGATCATAAGTGTAAAACATCCTTTCATGAAGTTAGTGGGATCACAAAATGAACATTATATTGTAATCACTTCATCAAAATTTTAAGTTCACTCATCAAAATTAGAAATCCGTAGTAATAAAAAATGATAAGAACTATTAATTTAGAAAGTGGTTGAAAAGGATAAAACATTGATATCCCTAGTATAATTAGTCACACAAAAATTAAATGCGATAGCTTCCCCCAATTCTTCCATCTTGCACTAATCCTTAAGGTGATTAGGCCATTTTGTTGTCACCGTGGAGAAAACTATAAATAAATATTTCTTTCACCTAGCTATTGTTGTGTCTTCTAATTCTAATTTAATATGTAGATGATAAATAATTCATAGCATATCACAAAATGGGGTTAATTAGGATGCCTAAGTTAATACTAGGCATGACATTCATCTAGAATTTCCTATTTCTTGTAATTATAATTTAATCTAGCAAATGATAGGTAATTCTTAGTACATCATGAAGTGGGTCTAAGTAGAATACTTATGTTGATACTAGGTTTACAAAAATCACCCAAAATTCATGTCTTATAATTGTAATTGTATTATGAAAATTATGTAATGTCTAGTATACCTATGTTAAGGAGGGGATTTATTTATTCTAAAAGATACTTGGGATGTAGTATAAAAGAAAATTTAATGGCAATTTTGAAAAATAGAAAATTTTATAAGTTGTAAGAAAATATTACAAGTTTGGTGCTATGAGAAATGAGAAGGAAATCAATACCCTCATTTAGTGCTTAGGCTTGAGATGTTCGTTTGTGATATTTTGCCAAGATCAAGAGCTCAATGAAAAGTACAAAATAGAGACAAAATATAGGACAAGAATAAACTCTATTCTCATCAATAGATAAATGATCAATAGTTGTTCATAGAATGAATATGAGCCTGCATATATAGGCAAGGCAATATGGATATGTGAGCACACAAACATGACATGTGGCTCAATAAGAAACAAGGGTAGGTAGGAAATAGGTCTGGTAGGTAGGATTAAAGATAAGATATTCCACATGAGGTGGATCACCCACCGAAGGTGGAATTATCACTCCATAATAAGTGGATATGATAGAGTAATAACAAGATCACACCATAAAAGTTGGAAATTCTCCTACACACACTATCCCAATGTGGCACAAACACCCAAATGCCGCATACCCAAACTACTATGAATTGCATTTCTTAAGTAAACTTAAGTAAGGTGTAATAATATCCAAGATGAATAATTAATTACACCAACACCCACCCTTAAGTGCAACTTAGGAGAATGCACTTAAGTCTACAATGCAACTAAGTAATGCAAGATGGGTCCTAGCTACATGGCCATGTTAGGTACCCATCTACAAATGCAAATACATGCAAACCAATACAATGAAACCTCTCATAAAGTGGGGAAAGAGAGATGAAAACAATACAAGAGAACTCTCATAGAAGCATGTGAGGAACAAAACCCCATGAGAGGAAAAAGTCTCCCCCATATGAGAGAAGAAGAGAAGCTAGGAAGCCCCCCCTTAGTGTAGAATCTACACCAATGATAGAGGCTCGGTGATGTATGAAGAAAATGCTCCACGAACGTCGAACAACATTCCTCCCCTTAGGAATAAACAAAACCAAAGGTGTATCCATGAAGTCTCCCCAATCATGAAGGGAAGATGTATGAAAAAAACTCTTGATGAATGGAATCTTTGAAAATTGCTCAAGTGTCCCCATGTCGATGCTGAAAGGTACACCCTCCAAAGGTGGTAAACTGGTCCACATTGCTGAAAAAGGCACTCCAATATCTAGTGGAGATGAATGTAGAACATGATCCAAAGACTCACATGTCTCCTCTAAGCATAAAGAGACCTCCTCCAATTGTTGTACATAAGTATCCACAATCATATCAACCTCGAAAGAATGATCATGTAGAGAATGAACAAGAGGGTCAGAGTGTTCCCTCGCAACAATCGAAGAAGGATCATATTCATCAAAGAGAAGATGAATATCATCAATGATGTCTCCCAAATCTATAATGTGGGATTCCACAAACAAACCTGTAATGTCTGTCAAGTACTCATCCCATGAAACTGAAGCTGGAAGACAATGAATATCCTGTTGCAGTGAATCACATGAAGGAAAAATTGTTGCACTATCCGCATCATCAGGTATAATAAGTGATGTGATATGAATAGGAGGAGATGAAATGCAAGGCTCAAGAATGGGGTCACATGTGTGAATCCCCAAGTTCAAGTACCCAATGTTCTCCTCAAAATATGAATCATCACAAGAAGTGTGATCATCATGTGTAGAATCATCATATGTGAAATCATCATCATCAACAACAAAATCTGAAAAGGAATATAACCGAGATGCATGATCAACCACCCTAGTTGCAATGATAGCTCTAGTCTCCAAGTCTCTAATGAAAATTGACTCAGGTGTGAACTCCACGATTCTCTTAGTTGCGCCATGTGTGATTTGATAGATGGAAAGGAGATTGTTTGTCAAGTGGGGTACAAACAACACATCATTGAAGGAGTTATCCCCAATGGCAATAGTTCCTTTCCCAATCACATTCATGTATGTATGATTTCCCATCAAAATTTGTAGCATGGTGCAAGGCCCAAATGTAGACAACATAGACTACGAAGATGCCATATGATGAGAAGCCCCTGAATCTAGAAGTCATCTCCCTGAATCATGACTTGTAGTAGCACAAAGAGCTTTTCCTTTTCTTGTCCCAAAAGAGTGAGTCTTCCCACTTGTAGAAGCCATGAATGCTTTCCTTTTCGCTTTTGATTGTGAGGAAGTGGAAGTTGATGAATCATCCTTCTTGTAGACATTAGGCAAATCAATGTTATTCTTTTTCAAGATGTGTGTGAGCTCATCAATCTTCTTAGAATGACAGTGATGCTCCTCATGACCAAACTTTTTACAATAGGCACAAGTAGGTCTCTCCTTCTTTGGTGAATTTTCCCTCTTGGAAGAGGATGAATCTCCTTGTTGTGGAGAAGATGGTACTTTGTCATTAGGCTTTGATTGCCATTTCTTCTTGTTTGAGTTGTCATTTTCTTGATTTCCTTTGTTCCCTTGATTTTCCACTAATGCTTGATACTTAGAAGTCTTAAGAATTCCCATGCGTATCAACTTAGTTTGTTCCATAATATTTCGACGAAAGCATCAAATGTAGGCATTGTGTAGCTTGAACCCATTGCCATCCTATGGGTTTGGAAACTAGAAACAAATGTTGCATATTCTTGTGGAAGCTTTCCCATCAAATTGAAGATCAATTGAGTATCATTCTTATCAATGCCACAATCCTTGAGTTGTGCCCTCAACTCTTTTGCCTTAGTGACATAATATTGTATAGTATCAAAGTTCTTGGGATCTAACATGGTGAGATCACTATCAATTTGATATCCCCTAATCTCATCAACTTGACCATACAAGTCTTGAAAATTTTGCCAAGAATCCTTGATTAGAGTACATTTCTCAATATGAAAAATGAGATCCTTTGATACACACTTTCTTAAGGTACCAATTGCCATGATATTTTTAGTGAGCCAATCCAAGTGACCAAAAGGATCAACCTTAGGATCAGTGAGAGAAACAATAGTTCCATCAATATAATGAGTTAGTCCTTTTTCCATAAGTTTACTCCATGCATTAATTTTCCAAGTAGCATAATTATGAGGAGTAGACAAAAAATTATATAAAAATATGCAATACAAGTGCCAAATTGGCCAAAAAAGACCATATGCTAATATTACAATTTCTACATAAACTCACTACAAACTGATAGCATATTATGAGAGTAGACAAAAAAATATATCTCCCTCTTTCTCTCTCTCCCTCTCTATCTATCCCTATCTATAATATCTATCTCTCTTTCTCACTCTCTTGCACTATCTATATCTCTCTATCTATCGATATTTCTCTTCCTTTATATCTCTCTATCTCTTCCTTATTTTATCTCTCTTTACCCCTCTCTATCCATTTTTCTCCATCTCTTTATATATTTATCTTTGTCTTTACCTCTCTCTTTCTCTAAATCTCTTCATCTCCCTCTCCCTTTATCTTCATTTTTTATCTCTATCTTCCTCTCTCTTTTTCAATATCTAGATATGTCTACCTCTTTCTATCCATCCTTGTCCTTTTGTTTTTCTCCCTCTCACTTCATACTCCTTAATATCTATATCTCTATTTATGTCGTTTTCCTTTATTTCTTCTCCCTCTCTTTATCTTTGCATCTCTCTTCACACTTATAACTCTCCTTATTTGAAACTTAGTACATATGTTCTCCTAGGGGGTTATATGATGTCCTAAGGGGTCATAGAACACCATATGACCCCTTAGGGCACAATATGACCCCTAACGACACCATATGTTGTCCTAAAGGGCCATATGGTGTCCTAAGGGGTCATAAAACACCATATCACCCCTTAAGACACAATAAGACCCCTAATGATACCATATGGCCCCTTAGGACACCATACGACCCCTAATGACACAATATGGCATCCTTAAGGGTCATATGGTGTGCTAAGGGGTCATAGGACACCATATGACCCCTTAGGACACCATATGACCCATAGCACCATATAGTGTCCCAAGAAGTCATATGGTGTCCTATGACCCCTTAGGACACCGTATGACCCATTAGGACACAATACGACCCCTGACGACACCTAAGGGGTCATATAGTATCCTAAGGGGTCATAAGATACCATATGACCCCTTAGGACACCATACGACCCCTTACGATACCATATGGTATCCTAAGGGGTCATATGGTATCCTAAGGGGTCATATGGTATCCTAAGGGGTCATATAACACCATATGACCCCTTAGAACACATGAAGATCCATAATGACATGATATGGTGTCCTAAGGGGTCATATGGTGTCACGAGACACCATATGACCCCTTAGGACACAATATGACCCCTAACAATACCTAAGGGGTCATATGGTGTCCTAAGGAGTTATCTGATGTCCTAAGAACCTTTAGGACATAATATGACCCCTTAGCACACCATACAACCCCTAACGGCACCATATGGTGTCCTAAGCCGTTGTCAGAAACCATATGACCCGTTAGGACACAATATGACCCCTAACAACACCAAAGACACCATATTGTGTCCTAAGGGGTGATAGGACACCATATGACCCCTAATGACACTATATGGTGTCCTAAGGGGTCATAAGATACCATATGATCCCTAGCAACACAAAATGATGACTAAGGATACCTAAGGGGTCATAGCACACCATATGACCCCTTAGCACACCATACGACCCCTAATGACACCATATGGTGTCCTAAGGGGTCATAGAACATAATATGACCCCTTAGAACACCATACGATGCATAATGACACCATATGGTGTCCTAAGGGGTCATATGGTCTCCGACGGGGTCATTGGACACCATATCACCCCTTAGGAGACCATACGACCCATAACAACATAATATGGTATCCTAGAGGGTCATAGAACACCATATGACCCATAACGACACCATGTGGTATCCTAAGGGGACATAAGACACTATATGATACCTTAGGACAAAATATGACCCCTAACAACATCATATAGTGTGCTAAGGGGTTATAGGACACCATATGACCCCTTAGGACACCATACGACCCCTTAGGAGACAAAATAAACCCTGAAAACACCTAAGGAGTCATATAATTTCCTAAGGGGTCATAGAACAACATATGACTCCTTAGCACACCATATGACCCCTAAAAACACCATATCGTGTCCTAAGGGGTCATAGAACACCATATGACCCCTTAGGACACCATACGTCACATAACAACACCAAATGGTGTCATATGGCATCATAGGACACCATATGACCCCTTAGGACACAATACGACCCATAGCACCATATAGTATCCCAAGGGATCATATGGTATCCTAAGGGCTCATAGCACACCATATCACCCATAAGGATAGAATACGACCCCTGACAACACCTAAGGGGTCATATAGTGTTCTAAGGGGTCATAGGACACCATATGACCCCTTAGGACACCATACGACCCCTTATGACACCATATGGTGTCCTAAGGGGTCTTATAACACCATATGACCCCTTAGAACACAAGAAGATCGATAACAACACGATATGGTGTCCTAAGGGGTCATATTGTGTCACGAGACACCATATGACCCCTTAGGACACAATGTGACCCCTAACAATACCTAAGGGGTTATATGATGCTTTAGGAACCTTTGGAACACAATATGACCCCTTAGCACACCATAAAACCCCTAACAACACCATATGACCCGTTAGGACACAATATGACCCCTAAAAATACCTAAGGGGTCATATTGTGTCCTAAGAGGTCATATGACACTATATGAACCCTAACAACATTGTATGGTGTCATAAGGGGTCATATTATGTCCTAAGGGGTCATAGGATACCATA
The DNA here is from genome assembly GCF_030272615.1 of Cryptomeria japonica. Classification (NCBI taxonomy): domain Eukaryota; kingdom Viridiplantae; phylum Streptophyta; class Pinopsida; order Cupressales; family Cupressaceae; genus Cryptomeria; species Cryptomeria japonica. The sequence continues at coordinate 570,368,153 of NC_081410.1, forward strand.
TGACCCCTAACGACATAAAATGACACCTAATGATGCCTAAGGGGTCATATGGTGTTCTAAGGGGTCATAGGACACCATATGACACCTTAGCACACCATGCAACCCCTAATGACACCATATGGTGTCCTAAGGGGTCATGTGGTGTCCTAATGGGTCATGTGGTGTCCTAAGGGGTCATAGAGCATCATATGACACCTTAGGGCACCATACAATGTATAATGACACCATATGATGTCCTAAAGGGTCATATGGTGTCCTAAGGGGTCATAGGACACCATATGACCCCTTAAGAGACCATACGACACATAACAACATAATATGGTGTCCTAGAGGGTCATAAGACACCATATGACCCCTTAGCACACCATATGACCCATAACGACACCATGTGGTGTCCTAAGGGATCATAAGACACAATATGACCCCTTAGGATATAATATGACCCCTAACAATGTCATATAGTGTCCTAAGGGGTCATAGGACACCATATGACCCCTTAGGACAAAATACAACCCCTTAGGACACAAAGTAAACCCTAACGACACCTAAAGGGTCATATAATTTCCTAAGGGGTAACTGGACACCATATGACTCCTTAGCGCACCATATGACCCCTAACGAAACCATATGGTGTCCTAAGGGGTCTTATGGTATCGAAAGGGGTCATACAACATCATATGACCCCTTAGGACACCATATGACACATAACAACACCAAATGGTGTCCTCTTAGGACACCATACGACCCATAGCACCATATAGTGACCCAAGGGGTCATATGGTATCCTAAGGGGTCATAAGATACCATATGACCCCTTAGGACACAATACGACCCCTGATGACACCTAAGGGGTCATATAGTGTCCTAAGGGGTCAAAGGAAACCATAGAACCCCTTAGGACACCATACGACCCCTTACGACACCATATGGCATCCTAAGGGGTCATATGGTATCCTAAGGCATCATATAACACCATATGACCCCTTAGAAAACAAAAAGACCCATAACAACACGATATGATGTCCTAAGGGGTCATATGTTGTCACGAGACACCATATGAACCCTTAGGACACAATATGACCCCTAACGATACCTAAAGGGACATATGGTGTCCAAAGGGGTTATATGATGTCATAGTAACCTTTAGGACACAATATGATCTCTTAGCACACCATACAACCCCTAATGACACCATATGGTGTCCTAAGGGGTCATAGGACACCATATGACCCCTAATGACACAAAATGATGCCTAACAATACCTAAGGGGTCATATGGTGTTCTAAGGGGTCATAGGACACCATATGACCCCTTAGCACACCATATGACCCTTAATGACACCATATGATGTCCTAAGGGGTCATATGTTTCTCTAAGGGGTCATATGGTGTCCTAAGGGGTCATATAACACCATGTGATGCCTTAGGACACCATACGATACATAATGACACTATATGGTGTCCTAAGGGGTCATAGGACACCATATGACCACTTAGAAGATCGTACGACGCATAAAAACATAATATGGTGTCTTAAGGGGTCATAGAACACCATATGACCCCTTAGAACACCATACGAACCGTAACGACACCATGTGGTATCTTAAGGGGTCATAAGACACCATATGATCCCTTACGACATAATATGAACCCTATCAATGTCATATAGTGTCATAAGGGGTCATAGGACACCATATGACCCCTTAGGACACAATATGATCCATTAGGACATAAAATAAACCCTAACGACACCTAAGGGGTCATATAGTTTTCTAAGGGGTCATAAGACACCATATCATTCCTTAGCACACCATGCGACCCCTAATGACACCATATGGTGTCCTAAGGGGTCATATAACACCATATGACCCCTTAGGACACCATACAACACATAACAACACCCAATGGTGTCCTAAAGGGTCATATGGTGTCCTAAGGGGTCATAGGACACCATATGACCGCTTAGGAGACCATATGACCCATAACAACACCATATGGTGTCTTAAGGGGTCATAAAACACCATATGACCCCTTAGGACACCATATGACCCATAACGACACCATATGGTGTCCTAAGGGATCATAAGACACCATATGACCCCTTAGAACACAATATGACCCCTAACGACATCATATAGTGTCCTAAGGGGTCATAGGACACCATATGACCCCTAACAACGGCATATAGTATCCTAAGGGATCATATGGTGTCCTTGTTGGCATTTGCATGAAGATTGCATTAATGATATGTTATGTTGTCATTGATGCCAATTGAACCGGTGATGGTATTTATGATATTGCTAATATTGTTGTTATTAATATTGTCTTGTAATCGATAGGAAGAGCTTTGAGGAAGATGTTATAACCCGGTATATAAGTTTGTGAGTCGAACTGGTAAACCGGTGTATAAGGTTAAACCCTTTCTATGTTATGTAACAGCTAAACCCTACCAATTGTTTTTGTTAAACCCTAACCGATCAAGTTTGTTGGTTTAAGATCTAATGATGAGCGGTAATGATAGTGACATGTGTGATCATTGTATGAGGATAAGTTTAGATTGTTTTGGCGCATTTGTTTGATTGTCTAGGGAATTAGAAAAGTGGATTGCATCTAATGCATAGCACGTGATGAGTTACAAGTCCGATGAAGTAGTGATCATGGAGTGGTTGGAATTTTATTAAAGAATGTGTATAGATTGCTAAGTAAATCGAACAATCACACTTGAACTGATTTTTTTGTAATCTCTATGGGAGAATTAGGTTTTTGTTGTGTTACCGACCTAATTGATCTGTATTTAAGGTCGATGAAGTTGTTTTGTTTAATGTTGGCAAAGTGTTGGCTGAAATCAGTTGAGTGTGCGGTTACCTAACCAGAGAATGGATCTGTAGCTTGAGTAAAGGCAAATTGAAGCTTAAAAGGATCTGATCAAGAAAATGTAGTGCTATTCAAACAGATCAAGAAAACCTATTATTTTCTAACAATTATAGCAGAACTAAAATCTCCTAACTGGGTAAGCTCTAACAAGCTTGGTGTAGCGTTCTAAAATTGTGACACTTGCAATTTCGACTGCATTTCGGTCTTCACGATGGCGACGCAACACGCAACCTGAATGGAGACCCCGAAACCTGATTATGACACTGAAAACTGCATTTTCTTGCACCCTGGCCTGAACCTCCTTTGCACCCTGCTGTCTCGGGAGGTGGGACCAGAGCGCCCAGCGCCCTGGTCCCCCAGGACCATGGCGCCCAGCGCCCTGGTCCCTGGCCCTATTTTGGGCCCGGTTTCCTATGGGGCTTCGGGTCCTTTTGTTTGCAATTTGGAAAATAAACTTTCCTGGTCGGCCTAAGGTCGGGAAAATCAGTCTATTAACCCTAATTGGCAAGTATATAAACTACATTTGCCTCTCCCATTTGGGTAAGAGGGACATATGTGTACAAGCGTGGAAACTATACTCAAGCATTCAAGCATTCAAGCATTCATTCCAAGTCTCCATTCAAGGCTAAGTGTTGCATTCAAGACAAGGATTCAACCATTGAAGAGGAGATCACTTACAACACATTACATGCTACAACATACAACATACAACAAACAACAACATCTATACCTTCACACATAAGGATACAAACATCCTTACAACAAGGTATTAGTACTTGTTTTACATTACATACATTTACATTTACAGCAATTTCTCATTTCTTGGTTAATTCCAAAGCCGGGGTTTGACCTAAAGGCAAACCCCTAATCCCTAACCCCCCAATCGTCTTCGCTTTTCTGTGTGTAGGTTGCAGGTACACGGCTGAAATTGAAGATCTGGAATCCTTGTGCAGAGACGAACAGATCCCCCTTCGTTTCGCGGATTTTTCGGAGGACCGTGTGCACGCCGAGCGCCATCGTCCCGTCAACTTTTGCTCAAATTTGCAGGACAGCGCCGTATCGACATTTTACTGTTAATTCCAGGTCCACAGCTTCATCCTATATCCCTATCTCAGTTTATAAGCGAATCTTTGTCACTTTCTATGCATTCCTAGCTTAATTCTTCTATCAACATTCTTTACAAAAGAGTGTAGCCTTGCTTTCTTAACCCTTGAAACACATTTAGCATCCAATCTTGCATTGTGTGGGATTGGATCTTGTGGGTTTCAACCCCTCTTTTGAATGTAAAGTCTCTCCCCTAAGTGAAAACCATCAACCCTAGTGAACCTCCCTTCTCTCTCCTTAGAGTTGGAAGAGGGGAGAGCAACTAGGGTTCGATCGTGATTTTCCGCTTTACATTTTGGTGAACCCGACGTGAACATCCTTTCTGGTTATTCATAGTTAGATCTGAAAATTGGATTCCTTGATTACATTTCCATGTTTGGTCTTTTGCAAAATTTTAGAGGTTAATTGCATAAAAACCCTAAATTTTCTTTTTAAGTAATTAAACTTGTGAAATGTTTAATTGTTAATGCTTGTTTCAGATCTGCCCTTCTATTACAAATTATCAATTCATATTTGTGCTTTAATTTTGAAAATTAAGTGGTTAAGTGTCAAAACCCTAATTTTTGAAACCCTCTTGATTCAACCTTTGACTGATAATTTCACTAATCAAAACACCTCCAAATCAGTTGTAACTTTGGATTCCGCAATAAAATCACAATATCTTTCATCCCTGAAAATTTGGAAAAAAGTTGCGAGGACCGTGTGCACTCCGAGCGCCATCGTCCCCGACATTTTTTCCGAAATTTCGGGAGCTAGATCTTACTGTATTTTCCTGCTAAAATCCAGAATTTTGGCTGATTTTATCAATTTTAACACCTTCAAAATTACAGTCAAAGTTGGTCTAGCGATTGCTTGGATTGAGGCTTCTAATCATTCAAAAATTGTTGAAATTGAAATTTGTGTCAAAATTGTGTTTCTTACAGTCCTAAATCTGAAAAGTGTGTTATCATTCATTCGAAATTTCAGTGATTCATTCAAATTTTTGCAATTTGTGACTTTTGAAATTAAGTGCTTAATTACAACAACTTTAATTTCCGCTTTCAAAATTGAATTTTGCGTGAAATTGAGTCAATTTTTAAATTTCAAAATTTGCATTGCTCTTGACATTCCCTCTAAAATCATAACATTCAAAATTTCAGTTTCCCTCTCTTTTTCAAAATTCAAATTTTGCATTTTTCGACAATCTTGGTAGGGTTCAATTTTGAGATTGCAACTTTAATTTGGCCTATCTACAGATCGTAAAATCACTCAATTTTTTTCAGGTTAGCTGTAAAATCATCATAACTTTCATCCCTGCAAATTTTGAAAAAAGTTGCGAGGACCGTGTGCACTCCGAGCGCCACGGTCCCGGACATTTTTTCTGAAATTTCGGGAGATTGTCCTGATTGTATTTAACAGCTTAAATCTAGAAGATTGGCTGGTTTTACTGAAATTTGCTACCTCTAAAATTCAAAATCTTCTCTCTTTCTTTAGTGCATGAGTTTTACAACAATAAGCCCTACTTACACTATTCCCGTTAGACGAAGCCTTAGAATTAAGTCCTTCCAAGGTTTAATTACTGAGGAGATGGAACCTAATTTGAATGGTCTTTTTAACGAGGACATGGGTAATCCCTTCTAATCCTCTTAATGATGAAGAAGCTCTCCATGAGGTTTCTGTAGAACAACTTTCAAAATTGGATAACCAATTTGACGATTTTCGACAATGGATGTCTCAAGAATACCCTGATAGTCAAGCTCTTCCTTTAATTGAGGGTCTAAAACGTATGCTTCAAAGTGATAAGAATGGAATTGATATTTTGCGTGGTATTGCACACATTGTGGATTCGAATGTGATGCCTATGAAAAGTTGTGCCAAAACCTTAGGTTATACACAACCTCCTACTCAAGACAATCATTCTATTCCTTTGACGACTTCTATTGCTAGCATACCTACTTTTACATCAAACATAATGACTACTTCAATACAAGACATTCCTCCTATGATCACTAGTCATGGGGGCAATCCCTCTTCTTCAATTAACCCTCTTCCTTCATTTAATCCGACTTCTTCTTTCATTCCTTCAATGAGTGTTCCTATTATATCTCCACAAATGAACATGACACAAGGGGGAAATTTGTTTTCCATTCCTCCTTGTAGTGTTCCTCCTGTCCAATCATCTCCTATGACTAACTATCATAGTGTCCCACCACCTTACTCTCTACCTTCTTTCAATAACATAACACCTCCATCACAATCTAACACGTCTAATATGAACTCTTCGACTGAAGCAACCATTAATAATCTTGCACAAACTGTCTCTTCTTTACAGCAACAAATTGCCTCTATGAATCAATCCAAGTTTAGTGTGCCCACATTTGATGTTGCGAGCCCACTTTCTCTTGATATTGTTCGAGCTATTCCCCCTAAACATGTTGAAATTCCGCATTTGGAGCTTTATAATGGTAAGGGTGATCCTCTAACACATGTTAAGACCTTTCAAACAATATGTACTGATTTTGCTTATGACCAAAGGTTGCTTGCAAAACTGTTTACTAGAACATTAAGAGACAAAGCCCTACAATGGTATTGCTCATTGCCTTCTTATTCTATTACTTCTTTTGAACAACTTTCAAATGCTTTCATTCAACAATTTCAAAACAATATAAGTCCTAAAGTTACTTTGATTGATTTAATGCATTGTAAACAAGGTGTTAAAGAAAAAGTGACTGATTTCATTGGTAGATATAAGCATTTGTATGCTCAAATTTCTTTTCCAGTGCCTGACAATGATATTCAAAGAATCTTTATTTCTAATTTATAAAAAGACATTAGAGAAAAACTCCTATTTTCTGAGTTTACTTCTTTCCAACAGTTGTGTGCAACTCTTCACAATTATCAACTGACTATGAGTCAAATGGAACAATCACATCCTATGGCTCCAAGTGATAAGGGTGGTAGTAGTCAACAACCATTTGGGAAGTTTAAACCGAACAGAGAGTCCATTAAATTCAATGAAAACATCATCAACAACAATGTGAATGCGGCATCAGGTGTGTCTCCTATTTCTAAGTTTTTCAAGAAAGAAAGAAAGTTTACTCCTTTGAATGAATCATTGCATAGTATTATGAATAAGTTATTGGAACAAAATGTGCTTACTCTTCCTCCTATAAGGCAAATTAATCCTGCAAAGATTAATTCACCCTATTTTGATAACAAATCTTTTTGTCAATTTCATCGTCAACCTGGGCATGATACTGAAAAATGTTTTGCTTTAAAAGGGAAAATTCAAGATTTGATTGATAATAATACTATCTTTGTTTCTGGTGTGAATGATAAAGGCAAAAAATCTGTAGCTCTTCCTAACCAAAATCTTCAGATTTTTACTGATCCATTGCCTTCTCATACCTCTAATGCGATTGATACTACTGATTCCTCTGTCTCGCCTGATGATCTCGTGTCTATGACTCCGAATGTGATTAATTTTGTGGAGCAACAGAAAATCCCTAAAGAACCTTCCATCACATTTGATACCAGTGAAACTATCAAAGCACCTGATGGTCCTTTATATATAGTTGCAAAAGTCAAGAATACATCTTGCCGTGGAGTGCTTATTGACCCTTCTTGTATGGTTAATGTCATTACTGAAGAATTTCTTTTTACTTTGCAATTGAATCAAGTGATCTATGATGAAACAGATGTGGTTGTGAAACTATTTGATGCATTTTCTTCTCCTGCAATTGGTTCTATTGCATTACCTATTGAGGTCCGTAACAAATCCCTTGATGTGGACTTTGCTATTATTCCATCTTCCGAACAATTTCGTGTGAAGCTTGGCTATCCTTGGCTATCTTCCATGAAAGCTATTGCTTCTCCTATTCACAAGTGTTTGAAATTTCCCCATAATGGTGAAGTTGTTACTGTCAATCATAGTCTCTTTAAACCAGCTGAAAGAACTTCTAGTGTTCCTATAGATTACTTTTGGCCTAAACAATTCCAATCTCTTCCTCCGCGAAGTGATCATCTTTTCAAATCTTATCAAAAGTGGAAAAAAGATATGATCCTTTCTCTAAGTGAACCTAGAACACCCAAACTTGATATTCCTATCATTCTTGAGAAGGAGGTTCTTCCTTTGAAAGATAAAACTAATGTCTTTCCTCAAGAAGATTCCCAACCCATTCCTATGGATGTGACTATGTCTATGCCTAATAAACCTTCTAAAAGTAGACCTATACCTCCTCGTCATGATGGACTTGGTCTTCTTCCTAAACCTAATATTCCTCCCTTATATGGAGCAGTTCCTCCTCCTTCCTCTTATGGAGAGAAGAGACCTTCCTCTTCTCCTATTGTTCAACCTAAGAGACCACAACCTAAACACCCAAGTGATAAGGATGAGAACATTCCTCCTCCTCAATCTTCGCAACTTCCTACTAAGACTAGACGAAATCGTTCTGCACGTGAATGCCAGCGAAAGCGTCGTCTTAGAGCTCAGGCAGCTACTTCTCAAACTTTGCAATCTCCAAAAACACCTTCAACAAGCATTATTCCATTTTCTCCTCAGCCGACGATTGAGCCGAAATCTCCTAAACATAAGATGCATGATGGTCTTGATCCTGTGCGAGTTAAAGATCCTATTTTTATAAATCTTGATGATGCTATAGATGAAAATGTTATTCATGATGAAAATGCTACATCTCCTGTTCATTCTGATAGTGAATATGAACTTGTTGATATTGATAACCATTTATCTAACGAATTTTCTAAAACACTTATCCTAGCTCCTAGACAAGAACAATGTGGCTCGGAACATGAACATAGCCCTTGTTTGGATCTTGTGATAGCTCCATCTGCTGTGTTGGATGTTCCTCCTCTAGCGTGTTCCCTACCTTCCCGAAACATTGATCAGCAAGATCGGGGGGTAGATGACGTGCTAGACTAGTTTCATTAGCATAGCAGATTCTCTCCTCCTCTCTTTTGTTACTTCTTCTATGTGTTATTCTCATTCTTCTATTTGTTGTCCTTAGTGTTGTCTACTTGAGGACGATGCAAAGCATTGAGATCTCTCGATCTCTCTCATGTTGACTCAAAAGACACATGTGTTCCCTTCTTCTAGGTGACCTTCCTTGATTGGGGAATGAAGAACAATTATGCATACATACATATGATATACATGAATTATCGTACAGCATACTGACCCCGAGGAAAGCAAAGTCACCTTGTGCTTTGTGTTTTGTGTCTATTATCCTTGGGCTTACCTTACACTTGGGGGCTAAATCCTTGTGATAACGTGCTCCTTTCTCATTTCTTATATGTATCACTACCTTAAAGAAATCACCCCCGGTAAGGCATGTGCGATCGCTTTAACGTAGGGGGGCATACATCCCGTTCATATCTTTTCCAGATACTTGAGAATTTCTTGGCAAATTTAGCCTTTCCTTGAAATTTTTTGATATCTTTCTTGCATGACTCATAGTGAGGGAACCTTACTACTGACAGTCATGGTTCTCCCTCATGATCTTCCCTTTTACTTTGTCAATCGAAGTCGTAAGATCCTTAGTCCACTGGGGGCTTGGTGTATCTTGCCTCCTTGACGTGGTGAAAGTCTTTCAATGTTGTTTCCTTGTACTTTACCGGAAGTATGAGCGTACACTTATACTCCCGCTAAAGTGGGGGCTAAATGTAGCGTCCTAAAATTGCGACACTTGCAATTTCGACTGCATTTCGGTCTTCACGATGGTGACGCAACACGCAACCTGAATGGAGACCCCGAAACCTGATTATGACACTGAAAACTGCATTTTCTTGCACCCTGGCCTGAACCTCCTTTGCACCCTGTTGTCCCCGGAGGTGGGACCAGAGCACCCAGCGCCCTGGTCCTTCAGGACCAGGGCGCCCAGCGCCCTGGTCCCCCAGGACCATGGCGCCCTGGTCCCTGGTCCCTGGCCCTATTTTGGGCCCGGTTTCCTATGGGGCTTCGGGTCCTTTTGTTTGCAATTTGGAAGATAAACTTTCCTGGTCGGCCTAAGGTCGGGAAAATCAGTCTATTAACCCTAATTGGCAAGTATATAAACTACATTTGCCTCTCCCATTTGGGTAAGAGGGACATATGTGTACAAGCGTGGAAACTATACTCAAGCATTCAAGCATTCAAGCATTCATTCCAAGTCTCCATTCAAGGCTAAGTGTTGCATTCAAGGCAAGGATTCAACCATTGAAGAGGAGATCACTTACAACACATTACATGCTACAACATACAACATACAACAAACAACAACATCTATACCTTCGCACATAAGGATACAAACATCCCTACAACAAGGTATTAGTACTTGTTTTACATTACATACATTTACATTTACAGCAATTTCTTATTTCTTGGTTAATTCCAAAGCCGGGGTTTGACCTAAAGGCAAACCCCTAATCCCTAACCCCCCAATCGTCTTTGCTTTTGTGTGTGTAGGTTGTAGGTACGCGGGTGAAATTGAAGATCTGGAATCCTTGTGCAGAGACGAACAGATCCCCCTTCGTTTCGCAGATTTTTCGGAGGACCGTGTGCACGCCGAGCGCCATCGTCCCGTCAACTTTTGCTCAAATTTGAAGGATAGCGCCATATCAACATTTTAATGCTAATTCCAGGTCCACAACTTCATCCTATATCCCTATCTCAGTTTATAAGCGAATCTTTGTCACTTTCTATGCATTCCTAGCTTAATTCTTCTATCAACATTCTTTACAAAAGAGGGTAGCCTTGCTTTCTTAACCCTTGAAACACATTTAGCATCCAATCTTGCATTGTGTGGGATTGGATCTTGTGGGTTTCAACCCCTCTTTTGAATGTAAAGTCTCTCCCCTAAGTGAAAACCATCAACCCTAGTGAACCTCCCTTCTCTCTCCTTGGAGTTGGAAGAGGGGAGAGCAACTAGGGTTCGATCGCGATTTTCCGCTTTACACTTGGTTACTTCTTAAATCCTCTAGAAAGGTGATCCATTAGCTTGGATTCTCAAATCCTCTACCGAGGTTACTCCTAACAGGGTATTTTATTTTCATCAAGTCATTTTGTAAATCCCTTAACCGGGTGATTCCTAACAGGATCAGCTCTTAAGAGGACTTATTGTAAAAGCTTAATAGGCTTGACTCCTAACAGGGCAAACTTTAGAAGAGTTCAGATAGCTATCTTGTGAGTCTCATCTCACCATGGTTTTTACCTATTTGGGTTTTCCACGTATAAACATTTGTGTCATGTGGTGAATGTTTTGGTGGTTATGATCTTATTTGTTGATTTTATTGACTACTTAACTATTCTAAGTAGAATTCACATCAACCATGGGTGGAGAGGAACGGCAAGCGGAGTGGCGAGCAGGAAATTCAAAATTTAAACATGGGGATGGTGGAACTCATGGGGATGGTGGTCCTTCTTTGGATGGAGCTGGTAATCATGCAGGTCCCTAGGCTTCTCAGGGTACTAAGGGTGACAAGGCGACAGTCAAATTGGTGGAAGATAAAGATTCCAAAACTGGGGACCCACATGATAGAGGTAAAGAAAAGAAATGGTCAACTCTTTTTGGAGTTAGGCCTTTGGTGCAATCTGGACTTCCGAAAGTTAAAAATCTTTCTGATCCGGTGACAGGGGTTTTTGATATATTTGTACCGGATAAGCTGGTTGATTTCACTATGTTTGTCTTAGCTATGACCTTGGTTGGATAGTTTGCTAGGTTTAGACCTAACATCGATGTCATAAGGAACTTTATAAGGAGAAAATGGGTTCTCAAAGGTCAAGTGGATGTGGCGGCTTTGCCTAGGGGTTTTTTTCCTTTGCTTTTAACAATGAAGAAGATATGAATAAAGCGCTTTGTGAAGGGCCGTGGATGTTTGGAAAGTCAACCTTGGCTTTACAGAAATGGGCTCCTAACCTCCCTTTGAATGATTTCTTTTTTGTGTCAGTGCCTATGTGGACACGTCTTCCTGGCCTTCCATTGGAGTTTTGGAATGAGGAGGTCTTCAAAGTGATTGCGAGATCATCTGGTGAACTTCTATCGATCGACCCAATGATTGCAGCTAAATCTAGGCTGGTTTTTGCTCGTATTTGTGTTAAATTTAATCAAATGACAGATATGCCTCAAACTATTGAAATTTTGTCCAAATTGGGGAAATGGACCCAAGTGATTGAATACGAATCTCTCCCATTTGTTTGTTTTCATTGTAAAAAGTCGGGTCATTGGGTGAAATCTTGTCCACTTAGGAAGGGTAAGAATGGTAAAAATGATAGCAACTTGAAGCAGAAATGGCAAACAAAAGGGAAGAATGATGATCCACCCTCAGAGGTTGTCCTTGAGAAGGAAGTGACTGAGATGGAAAATGAGGAAAAGAAGGGTGAAAATAATAACAACGAAAAATCAGTTTGTGCCTATTCTAATAGTCAAAAAGAAAGTAACAAGGAGGAAGAGTATGGGAATGAAGAAAAGGTTCAAAAATATGAATCAGAGGATTTGAAGGTTGGTCCTATCATCCAGGGTAAAGTTGATGAGTTTTCCTATGATGATGCTTCAACTTCATCTAATAATAAGGAAAATGAGGAAGACTTTAATGAAGTGCAGGACTGTAATATTTTGGATACTGTGCCTTTGTTTTTACTAACCAATGGAAGTCCTAAGCAAACTAGAAATATTATCCTGAACTTCCAATGCAAAACGCCTTCTAAAAGTTTGGAAATGGTGGCTCTTAAGGGAAATCTTAGGATTGTCGGTATTAAAGAAGGCAAGTCAAATAATGGAGGACCTAACGAGGGTATTTCAACCAAAAGTAAGAATAAGGAGGTGGAAGATGTTGGAAGTCACAACAAAAAGTAGGGGAGACCCTCTCTAAAGAATCAGAGGGATCAAGAAAGTTGGAAGAACCAAGCTGATGGAACACAAAGCTCCATTGCATCATCCTTATCCCTGGATACAGTATGAACTGAGCTGATAGAACACAGAGCTCCATTGCATCATCCTTATCCCTGGATAAAGTATGAAGATAATTTCATGGAATATTAGAGGGTTGAATGCCCCCCATAAGTAGGATGTGTTGCGTAATATTGTAAGAGATCATAAACCGGATGTAGTCCTTATTCAGGAAACTAAGTTGTGTAAGGATAAAGTGGAAAGGATTAGAATTTTCAAAAGTAATGGGGTGATTGGAACAAGTTCGGAGGGTGCCTCTGGAGGTAAAACTATCTTTTGAAATCAAAATACTATTAAAGGTAAGGAAATTGCTTTAGGGGTTAATAGGACCTCAGTTTTTCTTGAGCATATTAGGGATAACTTTGTATGGGTTATCACTAATATCTATGCGCCTAATTCTAAAGCTAGAAGAACTAAATTTTGGAGGAGCTTGGCTGAAGATAGACTAAGTTTTGTTGATAAAAGTTTGATGATTATGGGAGATTTCAATACCCCTTTAAAAGAGGATGAAAAGATGGGACGCCTTCCTTTGCAGTTGGAGGGAAGACAAGACCTAATGGATTTTATTAATGATCAAGCTTTGATGGATGTGGATCTCCAAGGGGTTAATTACACTTGGACCAATAGAAGAACTGGTTCTAATCTTATTCAAGTCAGGTTGGATAGATCCCTAATTTCTCCCGATGCATCTATCATTAAGATCGGTTCTGATCACTACCCTATTTTTTTATCTGCCAATTCAACTTCTGCAAAGCAAAATTTCCCTTTTAGATTTGAAAAAGATTGGTTGTCCCACCCATCTTTGGAATTTTGTGTTGCTGAATGGTGGAATTTGGAGGTTGAGGGAACTTCCTTATTCAGAGTGGCCAAACGGCTTAATATCATCAAAGCCAAAATTAAAACCTGGAACAAAGAGACTTTTGGAGATATCTTTAAAATGAAAGCTCATATTAAGACAAATATTAAAGAAGTTCAAGATAAAATTTAAGAGGAAGGGCTTTCTGAGGATTTGAGGAATGTTGAAAATGGGTTGTTGTCCAAATACCATGAAATTATCTCTAATGAAGAAACTTTTTGGAGACAAAGATCAAGAGCGTTGTATTTGAAGGAAGGTGATAAAAACACCCAATTTTTTCACATGACTGCTCTTAAGCATAGGGCAACCAACAGGATTTCCAGTTTATCCTACAATAGGGGGATTTTATCAGATGAAAATGAAATAAGAAAGGAAGCTAAGGATTTATTTAGTAATCTTTTGGGAGGTGAGGACGTTCTAGATATCAGAAATCAAGAACTTCTAGCTCAAGCTATCCCTTCCATTTTAAATGAGGATGACAACAAAAATCTTTCTCGGATCCCTTTGAATCAGGAAATCAAAAAGGTTGTGTTTTCCTTTCTTGGAGACAAGTCTCCTGGTCCAGATGGATTCCCTATGTTCTTCTTCCAAAAATTTTGGCATATTGTGGAGATTGATATTTGTAATGGAGTTAAAGAATTATTTGGTTCAAGGCGGCTTCTAAAAGAACTCAATGCTACCTTTATCGTTCTTATTCCTAAGATCTTTGGACCTTACTCTCTCAGTAATTTCAGACCTATCAGTCTATGTAATTCTATTTACAAGATTATATCTAAGGTTCTTACTTCTAGAATGTTGGATATTCTCCCCTGCATTATTTCAGCTTAGCAGAATGGTTTTGTTCCTGACAGATAGATTTTGGATTCTATCATTTGTGTTCATGTGAATATTCATTCTTTAACTACTGCTAAAAAACAAGGCTTTTTTCTTAAGTTGGACATGTCTAAGGCCCATGACAGAGTGAACTGGCAATTCCTTTTCAGAATTATGAAATCTTTTGGGTTTGGGGAAAAGGTGATTCAACTTTGTTCTTAGTTGACTAGAACTTCAACCTTTCCTATTATTCTTAATGGATCCCCTTCCAGTTTGTTCAAAAGTTCTAGAGGCCTAAGACAAGGGGATCCCATCTCTCCTATCTTGTTTACTATTTTGGCTGAAAGTTTGGGTAGATTTATTATGAGAAGTGTGGAAGAAGGGAAACTCAAAGGCCTTAAACCTTCATCTTCCAACCTAACCTGTACTCATGAACAGTTTGTTGATGATTCTATCACTATGGGAGAAGCTACCATAAGGGAAGGGAGAAACATGAAGAGTGTTATGGATTCCTATGAAGCTGCTTCTGTTCAAAAAATAAATTGGGATAAGAGTTCTTTGTTGTTCATCAATACCCCAGTGGATAGACAAAGAAGGATCGAAAGAATCCTTGGATGTAAAATTGTTGAGTTCCCTTCAACTTATCTAGGTCTCCCTCTATGATTAAAGCCTTTGAAGAATTTCTAGATGAAGTTGGTTGATAGATTCAATTCCAAACTGGCTGGATGGAAAGGAGCCCTCCTTAGCCAAGTGGGTAAGGTGATGTTGCTTAAAGATACCCTTCAAAATTTGCCTATTTATGCCCTTAGTCTGTTCAAAATCCCCAGGAAGTTTGCTGAGGCCATTGAAAGAATTCAAACAAAATTCTTATAGTTAAGAGTGGAAGATAAAAATAGAATCCCCCTTATTGCATGGAATAATATTTGTACTCCTAAGGCTTTTGGGGGTTTGGGATTAAGGAACATTATAACTATGAATAATGCCTTGTTAGCTAAACGAATTTGGAGAATGAAAGGGGAGGAAAGGGAATGGAATTTAATTTAGAAAAAGAAATATCTTTACATGAAACCATCTGAGGAAGAATTTATGGAAAATTGTTTTTTTGTGGAAGGCTCTGCAATTTGGAATGTAGTTCAAACGGCTAAAGCTTGGGTTGTAGCTGGAAGAAAGTGGAAATTGGGGATTGGGAGAATTATTAGATTCTAGGAGGATAGATGGCTAATGGCTAAACTGCTGGAGGAAATCCCCATTCTTAAGGAATGGAAAGATTGATTCAAAAGTAGGTATGGAGTCTTTGTTAGAGACTACTGGAGAAATGGGAAGTGGATTGAGTTTAGCTAGCTTTGTCTGGGATTAAAGTTTTTAGAGATCTTGCTTTCTTCTAAAATTTTTATGAACAATTGTGAGGATTGTTTGATTTGAAGGGAAACTTCTTATGGGAAATATTTTGTGTCTTCAGTGGTGTCTATCCACAACAAACTTCCAGAAGAGATCCCTTTGTGGGCTAAAGTGTGGATAAAGAAGCTGACGCCCAAAATTAATATCTTCTTTTGGATTTTTATCCAAAATAAGGTGCTAACTCTTGATAATCTCCATAAGCGTGGATTTTTTTTCCTAACAGGTGCTCTCTTTGCTACAAGGAGGAGGAGTCTTCTTGTCATATTCTCTACTAGTGTATTTTTAGTCAGGAAATTTGGAATATTATTTTTAGTAGGTTGAAGTTGAGCTGGGTTTTCTCGAACTCTCTTGAAGAGTTTTAGCAGCAATGGTATTGCCCTAGTTCCAATTCTAAGAATGTTGAGATTTAGAAACTAACTCTCCCTATTATCATATGGAACATCTGGAAGGAGTGCAACAACAAGATTTTTAGGGATAAAAGTGTGAACCCTGAAGTGGTGGTGGATAAAATCCATAGAGGGATCTTTGAATGTTTATATGGAATTGATAATGGTTTAGCTGCTAAAGAAGACTTTAATGAAAGTTGGATCCTCTTCAATAACAAAAACAATAAGGATAAGGGTAGGGATGGTCTTTTCTGGTGCTTTCCTTCACAGGGATGGATTAAGGCCAACTTTGATGGGGCTTCTAAGGGAAATCCTGGGAAAGCTAGTTATGGGGGCATTGTCAGGAATTTTGCTGGAAGTTGCCTTGTGGTTGTTGCTGGCCCTTTGGGTAACCAAACTAGTCATTATGTTGAAGCCTCGGTGGCTCTAAATACTTTGATTATAGCAAAAAATCTCAATCATGATAATATATGGTTGGAGGGAGACTCACTTAACATTATTGAATGCCTTAAGGGAGAAATTGAGCTTTCATGGACTACAGAAAATATTATTTTTAAAGCTAGAGAAATTATTTCAAGCTTTAAATCAATTATTATTGAACATGCTTTTAGGGAAAAAGATGTCATAGCAGATGGTCTAGCGAACCTTGGCGTAATTTCCGAAGCTTAAAGTATATGGAATGGGGAAGTTAACATTGATTTTAATATTAAAGAACTCATTAGAAAGGATATATTTATGGGGAAAGATGGATCGCACGTTAATCATGGAAGTATTAATGATTAATCTTCAAATTTTTAGAAAGGTGATGATGGCATGTCAAAATGGCAGAGTCCTAAACAAGAATATTAATTTTTCACATGCCAAAAAGTTGAGTGTCATTTGGAAGAAAGCTCTGAATTTGCAGAAGAAGAGAAATTGTAAAATGAACTCTAAAATGGGGGGGATCTAAGAAGAGAGGAACCTGATAATATTTCCAGATGGCAGGAGATGCCTAAGGTTTGGACAAAGCTAGAGAAAGGATTCATGACGCATTTCATGGAAAAATTGGTCGACTATGATAAAGGAAGAGTAAACTTAGTGGTCACCAAAGTTACTGAAAACTAGATAATTACCTCCTTCAAAATTCATGGTGTTAGGTTTACGCCGGATGCGGACCTCATTTCGACAGTCACAGGTATGCCCCATTCTAGTCTTAACTTCTTTAGAGACTTGAAAGTGTCTAATAATGTAGTTAAGATTTTTCTGCGTAAAGAGGAGAGAGCAAAATTAGGAAAAGCTAGGGGGGGTATTATGATGCTTCTAATATCAAGAAAATCTTGGGTTGTGTGCTTAATGCAATTATGGAATATATTACTATGGAGGGTCATTTCACCAGGGTCCACACATACCATTTTGTGCTTTTAAATCACTTTAGACATGAGAAGAGGATTTCTCTGCCCTATTACCTTTCCAGGTCTCTATCGTGGTCTCTGAATAAGCATAGCAAGAACCCTTCTTCGCCTATGCTTCATTAAGGCCTTATTTTGCTCATTTATGAGCATTGCAAGATTGTGGTTATCCAGGAAAACAAGAGGTTGTCGATGTCTTTGGGGAAAGGAAAGAGGAAGATTGAGGAAGGTGGGCCTAGCAAGGATGAGTTGACACAGAGAAAAAAGGGTAAAAAAGCCACTATGGAGAAAATTCAAGAGGACATGGGTACACAAAAGGATACAGAGGTTGATCCTAAGGACATGGGAAAAGATGGAAGTGAGATGGAGACTGATGATTCTAACAGAGAGGAGAGCTGGAAAGAAGAGGACTTGGGGGAAGAGGAAGGAGGAGCTGAGGATGTTTCTGATCAGAATAGCCCTACCCACAGTGTGAGTATTGGTAATGTTAACAGCCAGCCAATGGAGGAGCAGGACAATCAGATTATTAAGGAGGAAAGGGAAATGGAAATTGAGCAGGAGAAGGATAAGGAGGAAATGAGCAAGGATTGGGATAAAGCTGGAGATGAGATTATTCTGGATAAACTAAAAAACTAGTCTGAGGCTCGAATGGGTTTTGATAGGTGGGTATATGAAAGAATCAAGAATCTAGAAAAAATTGATTAGAAGCAAGAAGAGAAGGGAAAGAAAGTTGAAAGTAACCAGGAGTAGCAGAAAAAGGGTATGGAGGAAAAAGTGGAGAAGCTGGAAGCTTAGATTAGTAAACTAGAGCAAGGAAAAGCAACCATGAAAAAAATTTTGGTTATGATTCTGGATATCCTTACCTCTGTGACTAAGAATATAGAGGAAATTGCCAGGTTCCTTGATGGCTCCAGCACTTCCAAACCTATTGTGGACCTAAATATTGATGAGGATGCTATTGAGGCTATTGGCATATGGACACTCCAATGAGACATTGAAGGTGATTAAAGGTTTTGTCATTGATGGCAACCTTACAATCCTATGGCACCAGCAAGGCACCTCACCAGCATTAGCAGAACACACTCAATACACCGGCACCAGAACAAGAAAAGGAAGTATATCGCCACAGAGGCCGACAGGATTTTGTTATAATATATTTTGTTTATTATTTAATAAAATTTGTAAGCCAACTCAATATCATTGAAAAATGACTTAGATATATAAGAAGTCATTGTAGGACATTTTGTAAGATGTAGAAAAATATTATAAGGCGAAATTAGGCAGACCTCTTATGTGAAATATAGGTTAAGGGGTATATGTAAAGAACAGAGCAGAAATCAGTACTGAATCTGGCATTGAAGATGCTATTGTAAAGCAGTACAAGATATTGGATTTGTATAATCCACATTGTAAGTCAGTGAGACTTCCCATTGAGCAGTGAGCTCTAGGCAAGTGGCCTTCCTGCATGTGCAGGCCCCTATTGTAAGTAATATTCTCTTATTGGCCAGTAAGATAATATTGTGGGTCACAAATCCCACCGAGGTTTTTCCCACAATGGGTTTCCTCATTAAATCATTGTGTTATGGTGTGCTTTTCATGTGGATGTTCTTAATTCTGTTTATTATATTATTTCTTGCATACCGGTACACTGTTATAATATGTTCTGCATGTTGTAATATAAGAAATTCCAATAACCAGTTAGATACTGATTCACCCCCCCTCTCAGTATCTGTGGGAATCCTAACAATTGGTATCATAGCTTGGTCCTCTATTTTCAGAAGCTTAACAGCTTGAGGAAGATCTTGACACCGGTAAAGATGGAAAATTTGATGAAGCAACTTGAAGCAGCTCTCTCAGACTATGATACAGAGAAATTGAAAAACATCAAACTTGAAGATGATCTAAAGGTAGCTCAGGATATCATTCAGGCACTTCAAGAAAATCTCACCACTGCAAGAAACAAGAGAAGAGAACTTTGTGAAAAGATGCAATTTGAGAATGATGAAAAGGAAACTCTAAATGATATGATAGGAAAGCTGAAGCAAGAGAACATGACAACAAAGAATGAGATGTAGGATATGACCATGAGATTTTGCAAAGAAATTGAAGATAGGAAGAAGAATGAAGAAGAATTGACCAGAAGACTAAGTGATGCAGCAAATGAGAATACTAGACTTAGCTATGAAAATGACCTATTAAAGATAGATCTGATGCATACACAAAATGACTCAAATGAACTAATGAGACAGAAAGAGATGTTACAAAGAGAACTGGATATTGCAAATCAGCACAAAGATAAACTCAAGAAAAGCTCAAATGAACTTGGTGACTTGTTGAAGATTCAAAAACCTAATGGTGATACTTGTGGAATTGACTTTGAAGTTGGTGAAAGCTCCGGTACTACAAACACTCAAGATCATAGCAAACCGGTAAGACAACCTAATGCTTACAAATTCAATGGCAAATGCTTCAATTGCAATAAGTATGGGCATAGAGGAAATCAATGTAGATCTAGAAGCTATCAGAACATCAACACACCCACCGGTCAATGTTCAAAATGCAACAAGGTTGGTCACAACTCTGAAAATTGTAGAATGAATGTGAGATGTTATGTTTGTGGAAGATATGGACACTTATCTAATCAATGTAGAACTCAAACTGACATAGGCTATGGGAAAGCTATTCAGAAAAACAATGTAACTTGTTATGCATGTAACAAGATTGGGCATATTGCAAAATTCTGCAGAAGCAAAGGAAAACCGGTAGACAACAAAGGTGCTAGCTTGAAAGGGAAAGAAAAAGTTGAAGAGGTAAAGTAGGAATTCTCAAAACAATGGATTAGAAAAGCACTTCTAAATGTTGGGAATACTCCTCCACCGGTAGAATCAATTAACACCCCACTGGCAGAATAGAGTATTATTGTACTAGTAGGACAGAGTAGTACTCCACCAACAGGAAGTTCTTCATCGAATTGAAGAAAGCCTCCTTGAGGGTTTGGAAAATCAAATGACACATGTGCTATTATTCCCTCAGTTAAAAATGAGAAGTTGAAAGATACTCATATACCAGCAGACATGTTAAAGTTATTACTTAACTAGCATACATTTAATGTGATAGATGGCAAATAAAGGTTATAAAGTTATGGTTTTGGGTCCATTTCACTTCACCGAAATTTCAAACCTACGAAGAGCGCGAAGATTCCGAGCTAAGGCATTTCGAGAAAAAAGCAAGAACACTCCAAGCAATCATCCATCCTAAAGGTAGTAAAAGGTATTTTCTCATGGCATCCACCTATGCAATTGAATATGTAGCAAACCCTACTATTGTAGAAATTATAAAAAAACCTAGGCCCGTATTTCAAATAATTCCCAAAGTAGCAAAGAAAGATGATGCTATAGGTGCTTTTTCTCAAATTCCTAAGGGAGTTGTTTAAGCTAAAGACCCAGGAATTTACATTCATTGCAACATTGAGGAACTAGGAGATGAAGAGATTAAGACAATGTTTAAAACTGTGATGTGTGATGAATTTGGCAATATCAAAGATGAACACAAGATCATTGAAACCCTAGGATTCATAGAGATCCTTAGCATTCCTGAATTTCCCAAGGATGTTATTAGGACAGTCTTAAGTAGGGTGCATGGAGAATTTTTCTGGCTAGATACAATGCACAAAATCACTAAGGAAGCTGTGAAAGCTGTCACAGGGTGCTACATCTGATAAAAGGTCCCTAAGAGTAAATGATGTAATAGACATTAATGTAAGGTTTGTTAGCATGATATTAGGGTATAAGGCAACTCATGCAAACCGACTCAACTCAGTTTCAAGCTTGTGCATTAAAAGTGCTTATGACATGATCACTGATAATGTAAAGATTGATGTATGTGAGTGGTTGAAAGATGAATTAATTGACAACCTTGGAAAGATCAAGAAAGATAAGAAAGGAACTTTTAAGTTTGGAAATCTGCTAGTATGCCTAATGCTACACATATGCAAACAAGTTCCCAGTATAGGCTATAAAGAACTTGGCTATGATATACCGATAGGTAAACAGTTAACAAAACTATTCAATAATATGGGAGAAGACAAGGAACATAATATAAATGACTTTTTCCAAGCATTTAAGGCCAAAATGAAGAAGAGAATCAGACTATCACAAAAGATGGTTGACAAATACAAGAAGGAAATTTATTTTGTGATTAAGAAAGATGAGATTTGGATGAAAGAAGTCATCCCTAGGACTGTTTGGGTAACAGAGATGGGCTATGAGACAGATGATCTGATCATTGAAACATATGCCAAAGCACTTCTAGAAGCCCCTAAAGAACCTAAGGAAGAAGTATTTGGTAATGCAGAAACTATTGAAAGCCAAATACAATCCAAGAAAAGAGTGAAAAATGTTGAGGCAACAGTAAGAAGAGGTTCCATACAAGCAAAGGCCATCAAAGAAGATGTGTTAAAACAAATTGGCATAACAGAGGATGAGTTAGCAACTCTACAACCTGAAACTCACCTATCACCAGTAGGTACTTCTTCGGAGAATGACATGCCTACAAATTTCAAGAGAGTTTTAAGGAAAAGAGATCCCTCACCGGCAACCACACCCTCACCTAGGAGGACAAGACAAAAACAACAAGCAGTAAGATCTTCGGTAAGAAAGGCTACACCAAAGAAGAAGAAACTGACACCCAAAAGGAAGAAAAGGACAAACAAGGACTTGGCCCCTCTTGATATATTGTTAAATGAAATTACATAGGAAGGAAAATTAAAGAATATAGAGAAAATATATGACACTTTAACAGTTGATGAAAGAGAACAAGTTGAAAATAGTGTTATATTGCATATGGACATGTATAAGAAATATTTGATGGAAGTAGCAAATGAAATTCCAGTTGAACTATTTAAAAGGATAGAAGCAAGAAGATTAGCAGTAGTAGAACTTGACAAGAAAATCAAGATAGAAAAACTACTTGTTGTATACCCGGTAAACTCACCCAAGGAAATTGATGATTTAATTGTTGAAGCCAACCGGTCAGTCTTTTCTACTAGCACACCGGCACATTGCATTAATGGTTGGAAGAGTAGAAGAGGTGAATAAAGAAATAGAGAATGCATGGGACATATTCCTAGTGGAAAAAGAAAAACAAGAAGAATACATGAGTCCCAGACCAATAAAGGTATATCAGAAGGTAAAAGACAAGGGTAAAGGTATAGTTGGTGGACCACCTTGCATCAAAGTCAAAGACAACATACCCCCACCTCCTTTGATTACTCCATCGGTAACAACAATGGTAACTACTACAAAAGATCAACCGATAGCTAAAAGTATGGATATAGAGGATGTCAATCCTAATCCTGAAGTATTATATATAGTAGATGTTGATACACAAAAGATCAACATTGTGGTAGATCAAGACACCACTGGTAAAATTGAAATGGCCAATGAGCCATCGGTAGCTGAGCAGAGAGATAACACCCAAAAGGAACCAATAGATGACAAAGGGAAAGAAGTTGAAACTTAGACTAAGACAGAGCAACAAATAGAGCAACCGGCAAAGCAACAAACTGAAACACCATTTGAGACACAAACAGAGCAAAAGGCTCTAAAACAGGAACAAAAAGAAACAGTGCCACCAGCAACTGGAGAAGTACAAAAACCATTGCTTAAAGAAATCCAAACACAAACAAACCTACCAGAGGTCAAAACAAGCTTGGTTACTTCCACCACCAGCAGTATTCGAAATGTAAGTTCATCATCAAGATTTAAAGCAACAAATGTGACTGAAGTACTCTTAGATTCAATTAAGAGGATAACAGATTGCAGTTCTCAAGCCTATAAGGCTATAGATGATACTATACCAATTTTGAAGGTAATTGTAGCTAACTATAATATAGACAATAAAGATTCTTTAGGACAACTTGATACATTGTGTAAATACATCACAAAAAACATTGAGAAAATAAAGGAAGAAACACTGAGGGATAAAATGGAAATTGAAAAGAAATTCTTTGATAAGCAAATAAAGAAGTGTAACAAAGATTTTGACACACTTCTACCGGAACTTTGCAACTCTTTGGAGGAGTTAAAAACTCTATATAAAGACACCTATAAGACAAACCAGTTACTATAGATATAGACAAAAAGATGAGTAAGATACAGGATGAAATCAATAAACTTGCAGATAATTTTGTCAACTCACCTAATACACTATCAGCTTTTGAGCAACAAATAACAAATTTTGAGGATGAATTATTAAAATTAGAAAGAGAAAAGGAGAGAATAGTTGATAAAGCAAAAATCTTAAGGCTAAGACTGAGTCCAAGATTGGACTATCTAGCATCACTACGGAAGGACATATCTGAGACACTTATACAGGGATAGAGGACACTGGCGGAACACTTGCAGCTACTCACCGGTACAGTCCAAAGGACAGAGATAGCTATCAGAGATAATAAAAAGTTTATGGAGAGTATAAACTTAATTTTTGGCAGAATTATTTCAAATTGTAACTACTCAGTTACAAGGTTGAAACTACAAACTCTACTGACATCTTGACAACCTTTGTCATTGATGCCAAAGGGGGAGTAGAGGTATGAGAAAATTCAAAACACTATAGGAATCATATGCTCAGGGGGAGCACACATTTTTGGTAACATCTTTAGATAACACTTTTTTGAAATTTCTCATGAGTGTTGCCATCAATGCCAAAGGGGGAGATTGTTGGCATATGGACACTCCAATGAGACATTGAAGGTGATTGAAGGTTTTTTCATTGATGGAAACCTTACAATCCTATGGCACTGGCAAGGCACCTCACCGGCATCAGCAGAACACACTCAGTACACCGGCACCGGCACAAGAAAAGGAAGTATACCGCCACAGAGGCCGACAGGATTTTGTTATAATATATTTTGTTTATTATTTAATAAACTTTGTAAGCCGACTCAATATCATTGAAAAATGACTTATATATATAAGAAGTCATTGTAGGACATTTTGTAAGATGTAAAAAAATATTATAAGGCAAAATTAGGCAGACCTATTATGCGAAATATAGGTTAAGGGGTATATGTAAAGAACAGAGCAGAAATCGGTACTGAATCTGGCATTGAAGATGCTATTGTAAAGCAGTACAAGATATTGGATTTGTATAATCCACATTGTAAGTCAGTGAGACTTCCCATTGAGCAGTGAGCTCTAGGCAAGTGGCCTTCCTGCATGTGCAGGCCCCTATTGTAAGTAATATTCTCTTATTGGCTAGTAAGATAATATTGTAGGTCACAAATCCCATCGAGGTTTTTCCCACTCCAGGTTTCCTCGTTAAATCATTGTGTTATGGTGTGCTTTTCATGTGGATGTTCTTAATTCTGTTTATTATATTATTTCTTGCATACCGGTACACTGTTATAATATGTTCTGCATGTTTTAAGATAAGAAATTCCAATAACCGGTTAGATACTGATTCACCCCCCCCTCTTAGTATCTATGGGAATCCTAACAGAGGCAAGTACAGTGGAAAGTGCTCCTGGTGGTGCGACAAAAAGGACTAGGGCGAGTATGAAAAAAGTTGCTTTGGCCTCTTCCAAGGAAATCCCTATGCTCAGGGATAATTTTAAAGATTTGCAAGGGATTAGCGGAAATTTGGCTAATGCCCTTAAAAACATTAAGTAACTTATCTTTTGTCTTTTTTTCTTTTATGGCTGGATGTTGCTAGTTTTGTTGGGCTTTTATGCTGGTTTTTGCCCAGAACTGTGTTGGTTTTTTTTCAGAATGTCTTTTCTTGTTTATTAATGCTATTATCTTTAAGGATCTTTTGTAAAGGGTTTTGGGATCCCTTCGAAACCTGTTTTTCCCATAATCAAAAACTATTCTGATAAGGCATGATAGCCAGAAGCATTGAGAGATGAAGTGTGTTGATATATGATTAAGCATTTTGATGTTTACAAGATTGAAGTTGTTTACTATTAAGTTGTTATAATAGTTAACTGATTGATGCTGAGTATTCTTATGAGTATTGATCTTGACAGTGAAAGTTTACTTTGTGAGTTTGAATTTGAGATTGGGAAGTTTGTATCTATTTTTCAGTTTACTGATTCACCCCCCCTTTCAATAATCTACCGGATACTTATTCTTTCATCATACCATCAATTGGTATCAGAGCATCTCAGGTCCTCTTTAATCTAAAATCCTACCAACTTGAGGATAAGATCTTGTAGATCATGATGAAGAAGGAAGGTCTGAAGTTAAACAAAGATAACTATAGGATATGGAGTGACAGAATGAAGCTTTACATTAAGAGTCTGGGAAGTTAGTATTGGGATCATGTAGAAACTCAATATATTCCACCTATTAGAATTCTGACTGATGATCAGAAGAAAGAACAACAAGAAAATCATCAAGCATTGGAGGCTATTATCAGTTCCCTATCTAATGTTGAATATGTAGATGTTCATGGTCTTGAAACTGCATATGAAGTATGGAAAAAAATTGAAGAGATTTATAGAGGTGATGAACATGTTAAGATTTCTAAAGAGGAGAGCCTAAGAGGAAAGTTTGATGACATGAGAAAGCCTGAAGGTGAGAATATCCAACCATATGGTCAAAGGATAAAAGAGATAGTTGGTGAAATAAAGAGTGCACGAGGGAAAGTGGAAGATGCAACAGTGATCAGTAAGGTATTGAGAACCCTACTACCAATCTATGCTATCCAAGTTGTAGCTATTCAGGAGTTGAAGTTCATTGACAAAACTAAGGTAACTCTTGACTCTATCATTGGCAAACTTACTACTTTTGAATTAAATGTCTATGAGGGTAGTGTACATAAATCAAAATCTGCATTCAAATCTTCTGTCTGTAACCCATCTGTAAGAAAAGTAGAGATACTTGTCACGGTTATGAATCTAGATCAGCAGAGATGTTGATGATGAAGATAGCCTAGTGGAGCTTGAAGCATTGTTGGAAAAATGACTACCTAGAGGCACTGGGAAATACAGAGGTAAACTGCCTTTAAAATATTTTGCATGAAACAAGATTGGTCATATAGCAGCTAACTACCCCAATGGTGAAAATGAATACAAGAGAGACAAATTCAAGAAGTATAAGGGTAAAGGCAAGAGAGATTGTCTTATTGCGGTTGATAGTGGTATTACTGATGAAGAATTTGATGATGATGCTAGTGAAGATATTGTGTTTGTAGCTATTAAGGAAGAGATATCAGATCAGAAGGCATTGGTGTCCAGGATGGATAACTCTGATGATTGGATCATTGATAGTGGTTGTTCATATCACATGACTGGTGGTCGGACCAAATTTATTTCCCTGAAGGAATTTGATGGCGGTGTTGTCAGATTTGGCAATGACTCACACAATATGGTTAAAGGTAAGGGAGTTATTTCTCTTAATGGGAAGAGTAGCGTTGACAATGTCTATTGGGTTGAAGTTCTGAAGCACAATCTTCTAAGTGTGGCATAACTTAATGATAGAGGATACCCACTGGAGTATAGAACTGGTATGTGCAAAATCTTTGACAACAAAGGTCAATTGATTGCAACCGAGAAACAAACCAGAGGTAATCTATTTCATCTTAATCCTAAAGTTAGCAACTGTTTGATTGCAAAGATTGATGATAGCTGGCTTTGGCATAGGAGATTTTGTCATATAAACTTTGATAACATTGTTAAAGTAAGCAAGTCCAAGACAATAAGAGGTCTGCCTCAGCTAGACAAACCCATTAATGCTCTTTGTAAAGAATCTCAGTTAGGAAAGATGACTTCTTCAACTTTCAAGAGCTAGTCCTTCTCAACACAACACTTGTTAGATTTGGTTCATACAGATCTATGTGGATCAATAAGAACAAGAAGCATTCAAAGTGATAAATATTTCATGATCTTCACTAATGATTGTTCAAGGATGATGTGGGTCACATTCTTGAAGGATAAGAATGAAGCTTTTGGTAAGTTCAAGGCATTTAGGGCCTTAGCTGAGAAAGTGAGTAGCAAAAAGATAAAATTTCTGAGAACATATCAAGGTGGTGAATTTACTTCTGAGGAATTCAATAAGTACTGTGATGAGAACGGTATCAAGCGACAACTTTCTGCACCAAGGACACCACAACATAATGGTATAGCAGAGAGGAACAATCAGTTAGTGGCTGAAGTTGCTAGGACAATGTTGATATAAGGAGATGTAGTGAAAACATTTTTGAAAGAAGCTGTAAGTATAGATGTCTACACAATGAACCAAGTTCTGGTGAAAAGAGGCAAGGACAAGACCCCTTATGAATATTGGTATGGAAGATCACCTGATGTTAGCTATTGTAAGATATTTGGTAGCAAATGTTTTATTAAAAGAGGTGATTACATAAGCAAGTTTGAAGCTAAGAGTGATGAAGGCATATTTCTTGGCTATTCCACCGAGTAAGGCCTATAAATGCTTCAAAAATCACACAAAGAATTGTTGAGAGTGCTGATGTTCATATAGATGAATGTCCTGGAGTCTCAGAAGGAACTAGTTCAGAGAAAAAGGACGAAGATCCTTGCATTTTTCTTTTGGAAAGTGAAATTGTTAAATCAGAAACTGGTAAAGAAAATTATGATGTACTTGTTCAACCGAAACAAATAAATTTAGAAGAAGATAATAATGAAGAAGTTGAACCTAGAGAGAATGATCATGTTATTCCTAGGTATGTGAGACTGAACCACAGTCTTGAGCAGATTATTGGGGATAAGGATGCTAGAGTACTAACTAGAAGAAGAATAAGAGAGAACTCTTGCATGATCTTCACCATTGAACCTAGAAGTGCTAAGGAGGCATTTGGTGATGATTATTGGGTTAAAGCTATGGAGGAAGAATTGGATCAAATTGAGAAGAACAACACTTGGACCTTGGTACCCTGATCGGTAAACAAGAATGTTATAGGTACTAAATGGGTATTTAGAAACAAGTTAAATGGAGATGGAGTTGTAGTTCGCAACAAGGCAAGATTAGTCTGCAAGGGTTATGCTCAAGAAGAAGGAGAATATTATGGGGAAACTTTTGCACCAGTAGTAAGACTAGAAGGTGTTAGAAATTTACTTGCATTTGCAGCCCATAATAAGTTCAAGGTATACCAGATGGATGTTAAGTCTGCATTTTTGAATGGGATATTGGAATAAGAGGTATACATAGAGAAGCTAGATGGTTATGCATTGACTGATGAAAAAGACATGGTATGCATATTGCATAAAGCTTTGTATGGATTAAAGAAGGCACCTAGAGCATGGTATGAACGACTTCATACAAATCTGATGAAGATAGGCTTTGCAAGAACCAGTGATGATAGTAATATTTATCTCAAGTCTGAAGGAGATGGAATACTGGTCAGTGAAGTATTTGTTGATGATATTATTTTTGGAGGTAATGATGTCATGAGCATCAGTTTTGCAGATGAAATGAAAAATGAGTTTGAAATGTCTTTAGTAGGGGAAATAAAAAATTTCATAGGCTTGTAGATACAACAAATGAAGAATGGTATTTTCATTACACAATCTAAGT
The DNA here is from genome assembly GCF_030272615.1 of Cryptomeria japonica. Classification (NCBI taxonomy): domain Eukaryota; kingdom Viridiplantae; phylum Streptophyta; class Pinopsida; order Cupressales; family Cupressaceae; genus Cryptomeria; species Cryptomeria japonica. The sequence continues at coordinate 570,397,420 of NC_081410.1, forward strand.
ATGTGAAAGAGGTTTTGAAAACTTTTGGCATGAGTGGTTGTAAACCAGTTGGAACACCAATGGTTACAGGTTGTAAGTTATCCAAGGAAGATGAATCTAAGTTTGTTGATGAAAAGGAATACATGTCAATGATTGGCAAATTACACTATGTTGTTCAAAGCAGACCGGATATTGCCCATGCAGTTGGTATAGTTGCAAGATTTCAGAAGAATCCAAAGGAAGAACATCTGATAGAAACCAAGAGAATTTTTAGGTATCTAAAAGGTACAGTTGACTATGGATTATGGTATCCCTATGGTGGAAACTTTGACATGAAGGCATAGACAGATGCTGATTGGGTAGGAAATGTTGATGACCAGAAAAGTACTATGAGTGGAGAATTCTTTCTAGAAGGAAGGCTTGTATTATGGAGTAGTAAGAAGCAGAGTTGTACTTTACAATCTACTGCTGAAGCTGAGTATGTTGCAGCTTATATGAATTGCACACGGGCTATTTGGATGAGGCACATTTTGGAAGGTTTTAAGATGAAGATCTCAGAACCTATAAATATTTTATGTGATAATACAAGTGCCATAAATATTTATAAGAATCCTATTTTATACGCTCACACCAAGCACATTGAATTGAAGTATCACTTTTTGAGGGAAAAAGTTCAAAGTAAAGATGTTATCTTAGAGCATGTTTCCACCAAGGAGCAACTTGTAGATATCTTTACCAAACTTCTGCCTAAGACCACTTTTGAGTATCTTAGAAGTCAGTTGGGGGTTGTCCCTCTTCATGAAGTTAGTTGGGCATGATGCTGATTGCATCAATCCCTGAATCACTTGCATAATTTTAGATGGATTGATGAAGAAGTGGATGTATTCCACAAGGGGAGTATCAAGTTGCAGTATGTTGTTGATGCATAGTGAAAATTTGCAATTACATGTTTTACTTTCAATTTGGCATTGTTGTCAAAGGGGGAGAATAATTATGTGATTAAGAGAAGAATTATATGATTGGCAAAGGGAAACCAACGATAGGCTGAACATAGACAGAGCATAGTGAATATTTGGTAATGTAAACTAGGATTCCTATTCACCAATCATAGCAGCAATTAGAGGCATTGATATTTGTATTGCCATCAATGCCAAAGGGGGAGATTGTTGGCATTTGCATGAAGATTGCATTAATGATATGTTATGTTGTCATTGATGTCAATTGAACCGATGATGGTATTTATGATATTGCTAATATTGTTGTTATTGATATTGTCTTGTAACCTGTAGGAAGAGCTTTGAGGAAGATGTTGTAAAATGGTATATAAGTTTGTGAGTTGAACTGGAAAACTGGTGTATAAGGTTAAACCCTTTCTATGTTATGTAATCGGTAAACCCTACCAGTTGTTTCTGTTAAACCCTAACCGATCAAGTTTGTTGGTTTAAATTCTAATGATGAGTGGTAATGATAGTGACACGTGTGATCATTGTATGAGGATAAGTTCAGATTCTTTTGGTGTATTTATTTGATTGTCTAGGGAATTAGCAAAGTGGATTTCATCTAATGCATATCGCGTGATGAGATACAAGTCTGATGAATCGGTGATCATGGAGCGGTTGGATTTTTCTTGAAGAATGTGTATAGATTGCTATGTAAATCCAATGGTCACACTTGAACCAATTTGTTTGTAATGTCTATGGGAGAATTAGGTTTTTGTTGTGTTACCAACCTAATTGATTTGTATTTAAGTTTGATGAAGTTGTTTTGTTTAGTGTTGGCAAAGTGTTGGCTGAAATCAGTTGAGTGTGTGGTTTCCTAACTAGAGAATGGATCTACAGTTTGAGTAAAGGAAGATTGAATCTTAAAAGGATCTGATCAAGCAAATGTAATGCTATTCAGACAGATCAAGAAAACTTGTTGTTTTCTAACAATTACAGCAGAACTGAAATCCCCTAACCGAGTAAGCTCTAACAAGCTTGGTTACTTCTTAAATCCTCTAACAAGGTGATCCATTAGCTTGGATTCTCAAATCCTCTACCGAGGTTACTCCTAACAGGGTTTTTTATTTTTATCAAGGCATTTTGTAAATCCCTTAACCGACTGATTCCTAACAAGATCAGTTCTTAACAGGACTTATTGTAAAAGCTTTAAGAGGCTAGGCTCCTAACATGGCAAACTTCAGAAGAGTTCAGATAGCTATCTTGTGAGTCTCATCTCACCATGGTTTTTACCTATTTGGGTTTTCCATGTATAAACATTTGTGTCATGTGGTGAATGTTTTTGTGGTTATGATCTTATTTGTTGATTTGATTGACTACTTAACTATTCTGATAAGGCATGATAACTGGAAGCATTGAGAGATGAAGTATGTTGATATATGATTAAGCATTTTGATGTTTACAAGATTGAAGTTGTTTACTGTTAAGTTGTTATAATGGTTAACCGGTTGATGTTGATTATTCTTATGAGTATTGATCTTGACAATGAAAGTTTCCTTTGTGAGTTTGAATTTGAGGTTGGGAAGTTTATATCAGTTTTTCAGTATACTGATTCACCCCCCCTCTTAGTAATCTACCAGATACTTATTATTTCATCATACCATCAGTCCTAAGGGGTTATAGAACACCATATGACCACTTAAAACACCATAAGACCCATAACGACACCATATGATGTCCTAAGGGGTCATATGGTGTCCTGAAGGGTCACGGGACACCATATGACCTCTTAGGACATAATATGACCCCTAACAAAACCTAATGGATCATGTGGTATCTAAGGGGTCATACGATGTCTTGTGACCCCTTAGGACACAATATGACCCCCAACAAGACCATACAACCCCCAACAACACCATATGGTGTCCTAAGGGGTCATATGACACCATATGACCCGTTAGGACACAATATGACCCCTAACAACACCTAAGGGGTCATATGTTGTCCTTGTTAGGGTTCCCACAGATACTGAGAGGGGGTGTGAATTAGTATCTGATCGGTAATGAAATTTTCTTAAGACAAAACATGCAGAACATAAAGTAATAGGATACCGGTATGAAAGATTTAATGTAATTAACAAAATCAAAAACATCCACATGAAAAGAACACCATAACACAAGATGTTTAACGAGGAAACCCGGTGTGGGAAAAAACTCGGTGGGATTTGTGACCCACAATATTCACTTACTGGCCAATAAGAGAATATTACTTACAATAGGGGCCTGTACATGCAGGAAGGCCAACTGCCTAGAGCACACTGCTCAATGGAAAGTCTCACTGACATACAATGTGGATTATACAAATCCGATATCTTGTACTGCTTTACAATAGCATCTTCAATGCCAGATTCAGTACCAGTTCTTTCTCTATTCTTTACATATACCCTTGACCTATAATTCACACATTAGGTCTGCCTAATAATTTTCTTTATACTTCCTATACATATCTTACAAATGTCTACAATGATCTCTTTTATATACAAGAGTCATTTTACAATTTTCCAAGTCGGCTTACAATAATAAACAAAATATTACATATCAAAAATCCTGTCGGCCTCTATGCTGGTATACATATTTTCTTCTATGTCGGTGCCGGTGCCAGTGTAGAGTGGTCTTGCTGATGCCAGTGCATTGTCTTTCTTGAATAATGCTTTGCCGGTAGAATGTCTTGCCGGTGCCATAGGATTGCAAGGTTGCCATCAATGACAAAACCTTCAATCACACACAATGTCTCATTGGAGTGTCCATATGCCAAGAATCTCCCCCTTTGGAATTGATGGCAACACTCATGAGAAATTTCAAAAAGATATCCAAAAATGTGTAGACCAAAAAATTTACAAAAAAAGTGAATGACTCCCCCTGAGCATATGATCCCTGTGTTTTGAATTTTCTCATCCTACTACTCCCCTTTTGGCATCAATGACAAAGGTTAGTAGAGTTTGTAGTTATACCAATCCATAACCTCAACCTTGTAGTTGGGTAGTTATTATTTGAAGAAGATCACCCAAAATTAAGTTTATACTATCCATAAACTTTTTGCTATCTTTTATTGCAGTTTCAGTTCTCTTTACAATGCCGGTGAGCTACTGCAATTGCTCTACCGGTGTTTTACTTCCCGGTGTTAATGCCTCTAAGATTTCCTTCCGTACAGATGCTAGATAATCCAATCTTGGACTCAGTTTGGATCTCAAGTGTTTTGCCTTATTTATTATTGTCTCTTTCTCTTTCTCCTATTTAAGTAATTCTGTCTCAAAATTTGCTAACTTATCTTCAAAAACTGATAATGAATTTGGTGAGTTGACAAAATTGTCTGCAAGCTTGTTTATCTCTTCCTGTGTCTTGCTTATCTTCTTGTCTACATCTATAGTTAGGAAGTTTGTTTTGCATGTGTCTTTGTACAGGTTTTTGTACTCTTTTAACAAACTACACAGTTCTGGTAGAAGTGTGTCAAAATCTCTGTTACACTTCTTAATTCCTTCCTCAAAGAATTTATGTTTCTCCTTTTCTACAATGTCCTTTACAGATTCTACCTTTATTTGCTCAATATTTCTATAAATGTATTTACATAGTGTATCTAACTGTCCTAAAGAATCTTTATTGTCTATATTACAATTAGGAGCTATTGATTTCAAAAAATGAGATTGAATCATCTATTGCTTTGTAAGCTTGTGAGCTATAGTCAGTTATTTTCTTGATGGATTCAAGTAATACCTCAGTCACATTTGTTGACTTTGATGGTGACCCAACAAACTTAGTATCGGTGGAAGTGACCATGCTTGTATTGACCTCTGGTAGGTCTGTTTGTGTCTGCATTTCTTTAAGCACTGGTTTTCCTGCTTCATTTCTTACCGGTGGCATCTATTCTAGAGCCTTTAGCTCTATCGGTTTCTCTGTTTGTGCTTCAGATTCCACCTTTTTCCTTGTATCCACTGCCGGTTGCTCTGTATTTCCTGTTACCGGAGACTCTTTGGCTATATCTGATTTAACTGTTGTATCTTTATCTACCACTATGTTGATCTTCTGAGTATCAACATTCACAGTATATAGGACTTTAGGATTAGTATTGCCATCTTCTATATCCATGCTCTCAGTTGCTGATTGATCTTCAGTAGTTGTTGATTTTACCTGTGCAGTATTTAAAGGAGGTGGGGGTAAGTTGTATCTAACCTTGATACTTGGTGGTCCACCAACTTTACCTTTCCCTTTGTCCTTCTGATATACCTTAATAGGCTTGGGGTTCCTGAACTTTTCTTGTTTTTCTTTCTCAACCAAGAATATATCCCATCCATCTTCTGTTTCCTCTGTCACTTCATTAACTCTTCCTACCATTAGTGAAATATGCCGGTGTGCAGTAGAGAATACTGACCGGTTTGCTTGAGCAATTGGGTCATCAATTTCTTTAGGTGAGTTTACCAGATATACAGCAAGAAATTTCTCAATTTTTATTTTCTTATCCAATTCTATCATTGCCTGTCTTCTTGCCTCTAGTCTTTGAAATAATTCATCTGGAATTTCATTGACTACTTCCATCAAAAACTTCTTGTACATATCCATATGTAATATAACACTATTTTCTACTTGTTCTTTCTCATCAGCTGATAGGGTGTCATAAATTTTCCCTATGTTCTTCAGTTTTCCTTCCTCTATGATCTCATTTAACAAAATTTCTAGAGGTGCCAAGTCAGTTGTTGTCTTTTTCTTTTTCTTAGGGGTCAGCTTCCTTTTAGGTGTGACCTTTCTAACCGGAGATCTCACAGCTTGTTTCTTTTGCCTTGTCCTTCTAGGTGAAGGAGTGGTTGTCGGTGAGGGATCTCTTTTCCTAAAAACTCTTTTAAAAGTTGTTGGTATATCTCCTTTTGAGGAAGTACCTACCGGTGATAGATGAGCTTCAGGTTGTGGGTCTACCAACTCATCTTCAGTTATGTCGATTTTCTTTAATATATCTTCCTTTATGGCTTTTGCTTGTCTGGACCCTTTTCTCACAAATGCCTCAACCTTCTTCACTCTTTTCTTTGACTGAATTTGGATTTCTATGGTTTTAGCACTACCAAATATTTCTTCTTTAGGTTCATTGGGGGCTTCCAGAAGTGTTTTTCCATAAGTTTCCACTATGTGGTCATCTGTTTCATAGCCCATTTCTGTTACCCAGATTGTCCTAGGGATGACTCCTTCCATCCATATTTCATCCTTTTTGATAACAAAGCATATATCATCTTTGTATTTGTCTACAATCTTCTGTGATAACCTTGTCCTTTTCTTCATTTTTGTTTTTAGTGCTTGGAAAAAGTCATGAATGATGTTTTCCTTATTGTCGCCCATGGTTTTGAATAGTTCTGTCAGTTGCTTTCCTACCGGTATGTCATATCCGAAATCTTTATATCCTATACCGGGAACTTGTTTTGTTATATGAAGCATTAGACACACTAACAAATTTCCAAATCTGAAGGTTCCTTTCTTATCCTTCTTTATCTTCCTGAGGTTGTCTATCAGTTCATCCTTTAGCCATTCACAGATGTCAATTTTTGCATTGTCTGTTACTATGTCATAAGCAATCTTGATGTACAAACTTGAAAATAAGTTGAGTCTATTGGCATGAGTGGCTTTGTAACCTAATATCATGCTTATGAATCTCATATTTGTATCCTTTACATCATTAACCCTTAACGATCTTTTATCAGATGTTGCACCTGTTAGGTCAATGACTAGATCATTTGAGACTTTCTTGTTTTTATCTGGTCTTTTACCGGTGGCCGGTAACCCTATGATAGCCTTTACCGCTTGCTTGGTGATCTTATGAATTGTATCTAACCAAAAAAATTCTCCATGAACTCTGCTTAATACTATCCTAATCACATCCTTAGGAAATTCCAGAATACTAAGGATTTCTGTGAATCCTAGGGTTTCAATGATTTTGTGTTCAGCTTTGATATTGCCGGTATCATCACATATCTCAGTTTTGTACATGGTTTTGATTTCCTTGTCTCCTAGCTCTTCAATATTGCAGTGAATATACATTCTAGGGTCTTCAACATATACAACACCTTTAGGGATTTGAGAGAATGCACCTAAGGTATCATCTTTCTTTGCTATTTCAGGGACCAACTGAAATACGGGCCTAGGTCTTTTAATTACTTCCACAATAGTAGGGTTCGCTATGTATTCAATTGTAGAGGAGGATGCCATGATAAAATACCTTATTTTTTGTCTTGGATGAATGATTGCTTGGAATGTGCTTGCTTCTTGCTTGAAATGCCTTAGCTCGGAAATCTTCACGCTCTCTAAAAGTTTGAAATCACGGTGAAATGAAATGGAGCCAAAACCTTATTTTATACAGTCTTTTCCACTACCTACCACATTAATTGCTTGCCATTAATGTATTAGCTTAACTTTATTTGCTGGTAATGAGTGATTTTCAACTTCTTTTCTCTAACCGAGGGAATAATAGCACGTGTCATTAGATTGACAAACCCTCAAGATAATTTTCTTCAATTAGATGAAGAACTTCCTGCCGGTGGAGCATTTGTTGGTTCTACCGGTGGAGGAGTATTCCCAATATTTAGATTAGCTTTTCTAATCCATTGCTTTGAGAATTCTTGCTTAACCTTTTCAACCTTTTCTTTACCTTTCAAGCTAGCACTTTTGTTGTCTACTGGCATACCTTTACTTCTACAAAATTTAGCAATATGACCAATCTTGTTACATGCATAACAAGTTACATTATTTTTCTGAATATCTTTCCCATAACCTATGCCAGTTTGTGTTCTGCATTGATTTGATAAATGTCCAAATCTTCCACAAACATAACATCTTACATTCATTCTGTAGTTTTCAGAGTTATGACCAACTTTGTTGCATTTGGAGCATTCACCGGTGGGAGGATGGATATTCTGATAATTCCTAGATCTACATTCGTTTGGCCTATGACCATATTTATTACAGTTAAAGCATTTTCCATTAAATTTGTAAGTATTAGGAGATCTTACCGGTTTGCTGTGATCCTGAGTATTTGCAGTACCAGAGCTTTCTCCAACTTCAAATCCAATTCCAGAAGTGTCACCTTAGGGTTTTTGATTCTTCAATAAGGTACCAAGTTCTTCTGAGCTTTTCTTGAATTTTTCTTTGTGTTGATTTCCAGTTTCCAATTCCCTTTCCAAGATTTCTTTTTGTCTCATTAGTTCATTCGAGTCATTTTGAGTATGCATCAGATCTGTCTTCAACATGTCATTTTCATAGCTAAGTCTTGTGTTCTCATTTGCTGCATCACTTAGTCTTTTGGTCAATTCTTCTTCATTCTTCTTTCTGTCATCAATCTCTTTGCAAAATCTCATAGTCATATCCTGCATTTCATTTTTTGTTGTCATGATCTCTTGTTTCAACTTGCTTATCATATCATTAAGTGATTCCTTTTCATCATTCTCATTTTGCAATTTTTCACAAAGTTCTCTTCTCTTATTTCTTGTAACAGTAAGATTTTCTTGAAGTGCCTGAATGATATCCTGAGCTGCTTTTAAATCATCTTCTAATTTGATATTTTTCAACTTCTCTGCATCATAGTCAGTAAGAGCTCCTTCTAGTTGCTTCATCAGATTTTCCATTTTTACCGGTGTCAAGATCTTCCTCAAGCTGTTAGGCTTCTGAAAATAGAGGACTAGACTCTGATACCAATTGTTAGGGTTCCCACAGATACTGAGAGGGGGGGGTGAATCAGTATCTGACCGGTAATGAAATTTTCTTAAGACAAAACATGCAGAACATAAAGTAACAGTATACCGGTATGCAAGATTTAATGCAATTAACAAAATCAAAAACATCCACATGAAAAGAACACCATAACACAAGATGTTTAATGAGGAAACCCGGTGTGGGAAAAACCTCGGTGGGATTTGTGACCCACAATATTCACTTACTGGCCAATAAGAGAATATTACTTACAATAGGGGCCTGCACATGCAGGAAGGCCAACTGCCTAGAGCACACTACTCAATGGAAAGTCTCACTGACTTACAATGTGGATTATACAAATCCAATATCTTGTACTTCTTTACAATAGCATCTTCAATGCCAGATTCAGTACCAGTTCTTTCTCTATTCTTTACATATACCCTTGACCTATAATTCGCACATTAGGTCTACCTAATAATTTTCTTTATGCTTCCTATACATATCTTACAAATGTCTACAATGATCTCTTTTATATACAAGAGTCATTTTACAATTTGCCAAGTCGGCTTACAATAATAAACAAAATATTAAATATCAAAAATCCTGTCGGCCTCTGTGTTGGTGCCGGTGTAGAGTGGTCTTGCTGATGCCAGTGCACTGTCTTTCTTGAATAATGCTTTGCCGGTAGAATGTCTTGCCAGTGCCATAGGATTGCAAGGTTGCCATCAATGACAAAACCTTCAATCACACACAATGTCTCATTGGAGTGTCAATATGCCAATAGTCCTAAAGGGTCATAGGATATCATATGACCCCTTGACAAACCATACGACCCCTAACGACACTATATGGTGCCCTAAAGGCTCATAGAACAACATATGATCCCTTAGGACACCATAAGACCCATAACACCATCATATGGTGTCCTTGTTGGCATTATGGATGAATTGATTATGTGTTACATTGATGTTTTGTCATTGATGTCAACACCAACTGATATGGATGGTTATCGACAGACAAGTTTTGGTTATCGGTAGAAGATCTAGTTTTACTGATAGAAGAGATTATCTGTTGGACTTTCAGCATGTTTGGATCAATGAAGTATATTGGATTTCATGAGTTGTATGCTCCATGAGCATGTTCTAGTCAGTTGGTATTGGCTTGGTAATTGGATGTTATCATACACTTTGGTAAACCCTTACCGACACTATTTTAAGGCTTTACCGGCAGAGCTTCCATTGAGGAATCATGACAGGATGCACAATTGGTGTTGGAGTAGCTTCTTCGAGGATTTCAGGATGTTCAAGATGTTCGTTGATCATGCTTCAATTGCTTGAAGACATTTCTTTGGCGTGGTTTACCCAAAATAGGTCTGGTACCTATCTAGGTTATGCACTGGTATCATGCTAGCGTGTACTCTACACGTTACCTAAATTATTCGAGATATTTTATGAATTTTTTATTATTGTTTTGCTCTTAAGACAACATGGCATATAATTGTAATAAGAGATTATGTAATGATATTATTGTAATATCTTTAGGTGGTCGACCTAATTATTTTAGGCCTTAGGGTTTGTATAAATAAGAGGTAGAAACACTTTGTAAATTATCATGGTTATTGAAAAGGTCATGGTCAAGGAATGTAATGTGTGAATATTGTAATATCATTCAAGCAAAGGAGTTGATCAATCATTGGTGATCGGATTGGTTTCAAAAGAGGATTTAGTCCTCCAACATTAAGCTTAACCAGGATTGTAATCAGGCATAGTAGATGCTATTTCCAGCAGTTCACTCTATTGGATTATTGTCCATTTATCTTGAGAAGGTTGTAACCTCTCTGTAGTCAGTGAGACTCTTTTTGTAATGAGCTCTGCAAGTGCAGGCCCTCATTGTAACACATACTTTCTGCAAAAGTATCATCTAACTGTGGGTAGGCTTCCCACCATGGTTTTTCCCTTTCCAGGTTTTCCACGTACAAATCATGGTGCTATGTGGTATGGTTGCTTTGCATTGATTATCTGGTTAATTATAAAGTTGTATTGTTTACTAGTATCTCTTCTTACCAACATCTGTCTGTATCGGTACTTGATTTGTTTAAGGTTGTATTGTGGATTAAAAGTTATAATTTGTTAACAACTGATTCACCGCCCCCCCCCTCTCATTTGTTCACCGGTTTTCCTAATAATTGGTATCAGAGATTTGGTCCTCTTTTGCAGAAGCTTAACTGCTTGAGGTATATCCTATGAAAGCTAACACTTCTAATCCATCGGCAACTATTTTCAGAAGAGAAATCCCTAAGCTTGATGGAACAAATTATGGGATATGGAAAATTCAAATGGAGACTCATCTTAGATGTCTTCACAAGGATATTTGGGAGATGGCTGAGAAAGGATACACACCTTATGATCTGACATTCGACAATCTAGCTCCTGCAGACTTGGACAAGAATATTGAAAATGATTGCAGAGCTAGAGAAGCCCTCTTGTGTGCACTTATTGATCAAAAGATCATGGGATTGACTAAAAAATCATCAGCTTGGACAAATTGCAAAATCTGAATGAAGGTGACCCTACTGTCAAAATTGCTAAACTTGATGGTTACTTGGTAAGGAATGAAAACTTGAAAATGGAAGAAAATGAAAGAATTATTGTGTTTATGGAAAGAGTAAATGAGATTGTTATGGGAATTCAATGTTGTGGAGGATTTCTAAGTGAAGATGCAATAGTTTCCAAAGTCTTGAGAGCCCTTCCACCGGCTTACAAGATGAAGGCAACTGCAATTAACGAGTTAAGAACAATGGCAAACACTTCAGTCAATAGAGACATTTTGATTGGGAAATTATCTTCTTTTGAGCTTGAAGAATTTGGACATTCTAGAGTTGTAAAGTTTGAACCTTCTTTTCATGCATCATCATCAACATCTGCCCGTAAAAGTGATTGGAGAGCTCTATATGCAAAATAATTGGAAGACATGAGGAAAGAAGATGAAGAGCTTGAGCAACTTGAAGCCCTATTTGCTAGAAGAGTACCTAAAGGTCCAACTGGAAATAAGTATGAAGGAAAAGCACCTTTTAAATGTTTTGCATGTAATAAGATTGGTCATTTTGCATCTAGATGTCTTGAAAGGAATGCAAGGTTTGAGTAAAGAGTTAAGAAAACTTTTAAGCCTAACTCAAACATATATAGATTCAAGAAAAACAAACATTGCTAGATAGTAGATGTAAGGAGTAACTGATGACTCTGGAGGTGAACCAATAGAAGACTCAACTAGTGGATCTGGAAATGGAAAGGAATGGGTGTTCTATGCTTTGAAGGAAGATGAACCAAAATCAGCTATCAAAAATGAAGAGAAGTCGCTGACAGCAAAAGTTGAAGATAAGGATGAATGGGTAATTGATAGTGGATGCTCACATCATATGACTGGAGATAAAAGGAAATTTCTATCTCTACAAGAATACCATGGTGGTCAAGTCATATTTGGAGATGACAAGGCATGTATGATCAAAGGTAGAGGTATTATTTCTTTGGATGGAAAGTATAACACTGATAATATCTATTATGTAGAAGGTTTATGGCATAATATTTTGAGTGTTGGTCAATTAATTGATAAGGTTTTCAACTTCAGTTTAAAGATAGAAAATGCATAATCATTTAAAAGACTGGTTTGGAGAATGCAACCGGTATTCAGACAGGAAGTAACATCTTTCACCTAAACACTGATAATAAGACATGTTTGATTTCTCATATTGATAAGAGTTGGCTATGTCATAAGAGGTTGTGTCATGTTAATTTTGATTGTATTGTTAATATCAGTTCTACTAAGGCAGTCAGAGATATACCTAAGATTATGAAGCCTCATAATCCAGTACGTAAGGAATGTCAATTGGGTAAGAAAGTCAAAAGTTCTTTTAAGAGAATACATGATAAATCTAATGATGTACTTGATTTGATTCACATCGACTTATGTGGTCCAGCAAGGACTAGAAGCTTTCAAGGTGATAGGTATTTCTTGCTGATTATTGATGACTATTCTAGAATGATGTGGGTGAATTTTCTGAGGGAGAAGTCTGAAGCCTTTGAGAAATTCAAAACCTTTAAAGAAAAGGTTGAAATAGAAACTAGATTCAAAATGAAATGTCTAAGATTAGATCATGGCGGTGAGTTCACTTCTCATGAATTTAATAGTTATTGTGAGACAAATGGAATCAGGAGACAGCTATCTGCACCTAGGACTCCTCAGCAAAATGGAGTAGTTGAAAGAAAGAATAGAACCATTTTGGATGCAACAAGATCTATGATTATGGAAGCCAAATTGCCTCATATCTACTGGAGAGAAGCAGTGAGTACAACAATCTACACATTCAACAGAGTTCACATCAAAGGTGAAACCAGTAAGATCCCTTATGAACTATGGTTTGGACATACACCTATTGTTAAGTATTTCAGAATTTTTGGAAGTAAATGCTATATCAAAAGAGACTATTCAATTGGAAAGTTTGATTCTAGATGTGATGAAGGGATATTTCTTAGTTATTCAATTCAGAGCAAAGCATATTGATGTTATAACAAAAGAATGCAAAAAATTGTAGAAAGTGCTAATGTGAAAGTGGATGAATAGTACAAAAATCATTCTATATCATATGATAGGGAACCGGCTGTGGAAATGATCATAACAGAACCAACAATGCCTCAACTGATACAGGAAGCTGAAGCAGTTACATGGTACAATCAAAAAATTCAACTGTGATTGATGATCAGAGTGGTGTACCTGAAATTCAAAAGACTCCAAGGTATGTAAGATTAAATCATTTCGAAGATCAAATTATTGGAGATAGGAACAAAGGAGTAATGACAAGGAGAAAACTGGCAAATGAAGAGGTATGTCTTATTTCCCAAGTTGAATTGGCAACTGTTATTGAAGCTTGTAAGGATAAACATTGGTTAAAGGCTATGAAAGATGAATTAGATCAAATAGAGAAGAATGAAACTTGGTCTTTAGTTTCTCGGCCTAAAAATAAGAATGCTATTGGAACTAAATGGGTTTTTATAAATAAATTGAATGAGGATGGTCAAGTTATAAGGAACAAGGCTAGATTGGTTTGTAAAGGATATTCTCAAATGGAAGGAATTGATTATGGTGAGACATTTGCACCTATAGCTAGAATTGAAGCTGTTAGACTATTTCTTGCCTATGCAACTTATAAGAACTATAAGGTTTATCAAATGGATGTCAAATGTGCATTTTTGAATGGTGAGCTTGAGGAAAAAGTTTACATTGAGCAACCTGGTGGATTTTCACTGACAGATGACAAAGACATGGTTTGCAGATTGAAGAAAGCTTTATATGGTTTGAAACAAGCTCCTAGAGCTTGGTATGCAAGATTGGATAAATATCTTTTGAAGCTTGGTTTTACGAGAGGCAGTGCTAATAGTAATCTATATTATAAGATCATTGATAATGATATTCTGATTATTGAAGTTTTTGTTGATGATATCATTTTTGGAGGAGAAGATAAACTATGCATGGAATTTGCTAACAACATGAAAACTGGATTTGAAATGTCCATGATTGGTGAGATGAAATTTTTCTTAGGTTTGCAGATTACTCAAACTGACAAAGGCATTTTTATCTATCAAACTAAGTATTTGAGGGAATTGTTGAAAAAGTTTGGTATGGAGAATTCCAAACCGGTAAGTACTCCTATGGCTACAAATGAGAAATTATCTATCAAGGATACTTCTTCACTGGTAAATCTGACAAGGTATACATCTATGATTGGTGGTCTGTTATATCTATCTCAGACTATATTTGATATTATGAATGTAGTAAGTAGTGTTCCAAGATATCAAAGTAATCCTGAAGAAAATCATGAATGTGCAGTAAAGAGGATATTCCAGTATTTGCAAGGAACAACAGAATATTGTTAATGGTATTTCAGAAATGATGAATTCACTTTATGTGCATATACTAACTCAGATTGGGCAGGTGATACTGATGACAGGAAGAGCACTTTTGGCGGAGCTTTCTTTCTTGGAAAGAAATTGGTTTCATGGATAAGCAAAAAATAGTCATGCATTTCTTTATCTACTGCATAAGTTGAGTATGTTGTAGCAGCAACTAATTGTACTCAAGTTTTTTGGATGAAGCAAATGTTGAAGGATATCAAGGTAAATTGTAGTGAACCGATAGTTATCTACTATGATAACTCTGCAGCTATTGACATGTTCAAGAATCCGATATTTCACTCTAAGACTAAGCATATTTCAATAAAGTATAACTTTCTGAAGGACAAGGTAGAACCAAAGGAAGTCAAATTGGTTTATGTGAACACTAAAGAACAGATTGCAAACATATTCACTAAACCGATAACTAAGGAATCATTTGAGTATTTGAGAGATAGGTTAGGGGTTTCTACCCCTCCGGTAGAGACTTGATTGATGAAGTTTGTCATCAGTCGGACATGTATTATCAGAAACATTATTCATTCTGGCACTGATGAGTGGTGCTACTATTTAGGGGGAGTAGTCAGCTTTGAGATTCAGAGGTTTATATCATTGCTTTAATATTTTGTCAGGTTTCTAGCATTGATGTCAAAGGGGGAGAGATAGTAATGTGAAAACTTACGAACCTTACAGAGATTGATTGGTTATCTTCCACAGAGGGAGACTTGTTTGGCATCTCTTGGTACTTAGATGTTTTTCACATCTAGTGTTGCCATCAATGCCAAAGGGGGAGATTGTTGGCATTATGGATGAATTGATTATGTGTTGCATTGATTTTTTGTCATTGATGTCAACACTAGCTGATATGGATGGTTACTGATAGACAAGTTTTGGTTACCAGTAAAAGATCTAGTGTTACCAGAAGAAGAGATTATCTGTTGGACTTTCGATATGTTTGGATCAATGAAGTATATTGGATTTCATGAGCATGTTTTGGTCAGTTGGTATTGGCTTGGTAATTGGATGTTATCATACACTTTGGTAAACCCTTACGGGCACTGGTTTAAGGCTTTATCGGTAGAGCTTTTATTGAGGAATCATGACACGATGCACAATTGGTGTTGGTGTAGCTTCTTCAAGGACTTCAGGATGCTGAAGATGTTCGTTGATCATGATTCAATTGCTTGAACACATTTCTTTGGTGTGATGGACCCAGAATAGGTCCAGTAGCTATCCAGGTTATGGATCGGTATCATGTTAGTGTGTACTCTACACATTACCTAGACGATTCAAGATGTTTTATGGATTTGTTATTATTGTTTTGGTTTTAAGCCGACATGGCATATCATTGTAATACGAGATTATTTAATGATATGATTGTAATATCTTTAGGTGGCTTACCTAATTGGTTTAGGCCTTAGGGTTTGTATAAATAAGAGGTAGAAACTCTTTGTAAATTATCATGGTTATTGAAAAGGTCATGGTCAAGGAATGTAATGTGTGAATATTGTAATATTATTCAGGTAGAGGATTTGATTGATCATTGGTGATTGGATTGGTTTCAGAAGAGGATTTAGTCCTCCAGCATTAAGCTTAACTGAGACTATAATTAGGCATAGTAGATGTTATTTCCAGCAGTTCACTCTATTGGATTGTTGTCCATTTATCTTGATAAGGTTGTAGCCTCTTTGTAGTGAGTGAGACTCTTTTTGCAATGAGCAGTACGCTCTAGGCAATGTGCCTTCGTGCAAGTGTAGGCCCCTCATTGTAACACATACTTTCTGCAGAAGTATCATCTGACTGTGGGTAGGCTTCCCACCATGGTTTTTCCCTTTTCAATTTTTTCATGTACAAATCATGGTGTTATGTGGTATGGTTTCTTTCCATTGATTATCTAGTTAATTGTTAAGTTGTATTGTTTACTGGTATCTGTTCCAACCAACATATGTCTATACTAGTACTTGATTTGTTTAAGGTTGTATTGTGGATTAAAAGTTATAATCTGTTAACAACTGATTCATCCCCCCCCCTCAGTTGTTCACCTGTTATCCTGACAGTCCTAAGGTGTTATATGGTGTCCTAAAGGTTCGTGAGACACCATATGACCCTTTAAGACACAATATGACCCCTAACGATGTGTGACTAGTCATATAGTGTCTTAATGAGCCATATGATTTCCTATGGCCCTCTAAGATACAATATGACCCCTTAGTACACCATATAACCCCTAATGATGCCATTTGGTATCCTAAGGGGTTATAAGATGCCATATGGTGTCCTAAGGTGTTATAAGATACCATATGACCCTTTAGGACATAATATAACCCCTAACAACACCTAAGGGGTCATAGGACACCGTATGAACCCTTAGGACACAATATAACCCCTAACGATACCTAATGGATCATATGCTGTCCTAAGTGGTCATATGATCTTCTATGCCCTCTTAAGACAAATATGACCCCTTAGCACACCACACAACCCCTAAAGACACCATATGGTGTTCTAAGGGGTCATATGAAACCATATGACCCGTTAGGACACAATATAACCCTAAAAAACACCTAAGGGATCATATGTTCTCCCAAGGGGTCATATGGTGTCCTAAGGGGTCATAGGACACCATATGACCCCTTAGGATACCATACAATCCATGATGACACCATATGGTCTCCTACGGGGTCATAGGGAACCATATGATCCCTTAGGACAATATAACCCCTAACGACACCTTAGAGGTCATATGGTGTCCTTAGTGGTCATATGATATCTTATGACCCCTTAGCACACCATATGAACCCTAATGGTGCCATATGGTTTCCTAAGGGGTCATAGGATACCATATGACCCCTTAGGACAACATACAACCCATAAAAACACCATGTAGTGTTTTAAGGAGTCATATGGTGTCCTAAGAGGTCATAGGACACCATATGACCCTTTAAGACACAATATTACCCATTAGCACACCATATGACTCATAACGATATCATATGGTTTCCTAAAGGTTCATAGGACACCATATGACTCATTAGGACACAATATGACCCCTAATGACACCTAAGGGGTCATATGGTAAAGTTAGAGATGAGGATAGTTATGCAGAGAGATGGTATTTAGGGAAGAGAGAATTAGAGAGAGTTGGGGGTAATTAGGGGTTGGGAGGAGAGGGGGGATGGGAAAGTATCATCAAAGGGAGAGAGGGAGAGATGAGGAGAGAGGTTCAAAGAGAGAGGTCTAGACAGAAGGTAATTAGGGGAAGGGGAGGGGGGAGAGAGAGGCAAGGAGTATCAACAAAGGAAGAGGGGGGAGAGATGGGGAGAGAGCCCCCTAATTACCCTCTCTGTAGTCCATCCCTTTGTTAATACTTCCCTCTTCCCCTCTGCTCCCCCTAATTATCCTCTCTCTGTCACTCTCTTCACCTCTCTCCACAACTCTCCCTCTCTCCTTTTGTTGATACTTACTCTTCGTCCTCTCTTCTTATCCGATAATCACACCCAACTCTCTCTCACATTATTTATTTCCCTCAATTACCCTCGATCACCTCTCTCCTCCTATGGGTTTATAGATACTTCCCTCTCCCCCTTTCCCCACCCCCTAATTACTCTCTATGTCTGTATTCACCTTTTTCCCCATCTCTCTTCTCTCTTTGTTGATACTTTCCCCTCTCTCCCTCCTACCCCCTAATAATCTCAAACTCTCCCTTTCATTCTCTCTTCATCCCAATCACCCCTCTTTCTCTCTCTTTGCCTACCACATAATTAACTATAGCTCTCTCTCACACTCTCTCTTCCCCCCAATTACTCTCTCCTTCTCACGTCTCTCCCACTCTCCTTTTTTTGATACTTCACTATGCCTCTCCTTTTCCCCTCTAAATTTTGTTGCTAGAGATGAGAAGGAATTGCAGAGAGACTAGTCTAGATCTTAGGGAAGAGAGAGTGACATACAAGAGGAAATTATGAAGAGGTAGAAATATAAGCACCTTGTAGATCTTGAGAGAATGAATGAGGTATTCAATGATAGTTAGAGACATAGGTCTAGAGAGAGATGTAGAAATATGGACAAAAGAGAGGGAGCAAGAAACAAATAGGTGGAGTGATAGGTTTAGGAGAGAGAGGTGGAGAAAGGAACAAACATAGATAACATGGTTTATCAAGATTTATCTAACTCAATAAAATTCACAAATTTTCTATTATTAAACTTATTTAGTTTATTTTGAGATGCTTGTTACAAATATTCATGCAATAGGGAAATCATATGAAAAAGTCATGAGTTTTTTATATTTTAAAAATGAAGGATGAATTTAAATGAATGATAATTATTTTTTCAAAAAAATAATTGAAAATATACCTATTCCATATCATAGAGCTCTTAATTACCTTTCCAATGCCTGTAAAAAATCAAAATTTTGATATAAAACGCAAAAGTTATGCCCAATTTACTAAAATATATTTTTTTATTTTTTCAAAATGGATATCCGATTTTAAAACATAATTTTTTACCTCCATCTTTTCATTCGGTTTTTCTTTCGGATTTGGCTTGGAGGTGACAAGCCTGGAAAGTCAACTGAAAAAATGTGTTTTTAAGTATTCCTTGATTTTCCAGACTTTACACTGGTGGCTGACGACTTTTTTTATAGCCAAAATTGATAAAACAAAAAAGGTTTTTTAAGGACGTTCTCAGCTTTCCAACAATATAAGGCTTGTCTTATCTTGACTTTAATAAATAATTATTATTTATTTTCTAATTGAATTTTGATAAAAGTCCTGATTGATAGACTGATTGAAAAACACTCATAACTTTCGAACCGTATAACATTTTTTGAATCTGAAACATGCGTCACATCCTATGCTTCGTCTACTATAGGGAAAAATTAAAAAAAATTGAATTTGATAAGGTTTTGACCAAGTTGAGGTGGTCAGACATAGGATTTTCTGAATTTCTAAAAAGATGTAGTTTAAAATTCATAAATAATTATTTACTTTATAAAAAAATATGTGTCACATCTGGACATGAGTCTAATACTTATATTATAAATCTTATAAAAAAATAGTATGATTTTATTGTGATTAGGGTGGTCAGACATACACCTACTTCTTATCTTTTTCCTGAAATTTTAGTACCACTGCATTGAAATTTGAAATTTTCATCAAATAGGATTTTTTTTTTCAAAAAAAAACTAAGTAGATTAGAAACTAAATTCAATTTTCTATAGATTCTCTTCTTACATATTTTAAAAATAATATTCATAACTTATTCAATTTTTCATGTCAGGTTGCATAATTATGATTTTTTGAAATTTCATTGCTACTTAAGGGCCTATTTTGGCACACCATGATCCTACACATACCCAAGATTTGGTGTCAATAAGGTTCTGTGAGGTGTATCCTCATAAGGAATATCTTCAACTATCACTTCATCGTGACTAGGAAGCTTGGTTTGATCAGCTTCCTTCATCGATGAAGTATGAACCGGTTGTTCGATATCCTTTGTCAGGTTGGGAATGTTTGACACAACATTTTCTATGATGTCCTCAACTGTGAAAGTATCAAAGTCTTCAGTGGATTCTTTTTCCGTAGCTTTCCCTTTGTCAAGGGCAATTGTACCTTGGTCCTATTTTGTTTCCTTTTCTATTTCATCTTCAGCTTCCTTTTGTTGATCCATAATTTTCCTCCATAAGGCAACACCTTCAGCATGCACTGCTCCAACTTCACTTGCTGCCACTCTCCTAGTTCTATTTCTTATTCTGAAATGTTGAGTGCATGCTTTAGCAACTAGTGAAGCTTGATCACAGTGAAAGTCATGTTGCACTTCCATGAGTGCTTTTATTCAGAGTTCCTTTTCAATAGCTAGAGTTGTTTTCCATCTCCCTTCAATTTGATATTGTAAATCTGATGGGATTATGCGATATAACTGACTAGGAGTCTTACAAAACTTGTGCAGGTTCTAGATCAGGGCTTCTTCAATTTTCCTTTTGTCTTCTTCATTACTGAGGGAATATATTCTCCCAACACTGGCCAGACCTCCAAACTCTTTGATCCCATGGACCAATTCATCCATTGTTGGAGCTTTGTTTCTTCCGCTCCTTCTAACCTCTTTAATTTCCACATCTGATAGGGTGTCAGTGATATCACCCTCTTTCTCATCCTTTTTGGGCTTTGTATCACTCTTATTCTTTCTAGTATAAGTCACTCCTACCGGTCTATTTTTACTTAGGGAAGATACATGAGTACCTAGATCCTTTTCTTTTGAGTATGTTGCAGGCCCCTTAGATTTTGTTTTTGACACTTTCTTCTTTTCACTTGTCAATTATTCATCCTTAGCAGGTGTGTCTCCTATTTTCTCACTAGCACCGATGGAGGTAGTGGTATCGGATGCTTCACCTCCATATTTCTTATCAAGAGTATCAATCATTCTTCTTACTTTTCTTTTCATGATTGGCACCTAAAGTTCCCGTTTTATTTTGGAGCTTGCCTCCTCACATGTTCCAAATCTCTTTGCCTTAGAGTCTACCGGTTTGGACAATAACATATTGACATGAATTTTAACAATATCTGCTACAATCTCATAGCCCATAGGTGGAACCCAAAAGGTTCTGGGTTGAATTGTTTGAATGATACAACAATCTATGTCTGCAAGAAAACAAATGTTGTCTTTGTATTTCTGTACTATTCCGATTGGAATTATTTCTCTCTTGTGCATCCTAATTTGGAATTCCTTAAAGTAACCCCACATTGTTTCACAAAATTTATCTCCTATATCCCTAGTCATTTCACCTTTCTGAACCATAATAGGTTTCTCTTCAGACCATACTACCTTACCCTGACCGAGGAAAAAAATTTGTACATAGAAAAATATACATACCGGTAGTGAGCCATATTTGAAAGATTTCTTCTTATCCTTCTTAATTATTTCCATGTTCACCATAAATTGGCTTTTAATCATCTCACAGATATCATAGGTTGCATCCTCCTTGATTATATGATAGCCAACATGTATGGCACCGCTCAACACACTATTCATCTAGCTTGATTGATAAACCCTGTAACCCAGCACTGTAGAGCCAAATCTTACTTTAGCATCCTCAATATGGGTAATTATCATTGCTCTACTATCACATCAATATTTGGTTAACCGGATGACTTTAGATGATGAAATCATTCTTAGGGTTAATGCTTCATCGGTTGCACTAAATCCTGTCACTCTTAGAATCACCTCCTTTGTAATATTGATCAGTGCTTGGGCTTCTAGCCACATAAATTGATCATGAACCTTGCTCAGTACATACCTAGCCCAATAGTCATGAAACTGATTAGGAAAATCAACAACATTAGCCAAACCCTTAGTCTTCAAAGATAGAAATTTTGCCTTCAATTGATCATTGGCATAGAACCCTTTAAACTCATTGAGAATGAACTTGTCTCCAAGTTCTTAGAGCTTGCAATGAATGTAGGAGCAAATATCTTCTACCATCAATACACCAGAGGGCATAGATAATAAAGCACCAGTCACGTCGATTTAACCTGCTTTCATCAGATGCAGCTTAAACTCGTGTTGGGGTTCTTTGATAGCTTCAACCAACACATGAGTCAAAATCAGTGCTGCCATGATGACCTTCCAACCAACTTTTCTCAAACAAAGTTGAATACATTCTCCTTAGAAATACCAAACACCACTATTGCTCTGCTTGAACTTCCCGCACAAATATTTCTTAGCAAGATTCAAATCACTTTTAATCGCACAGGAGCTCGAGAGATTTCACAAGAGAACAAGATAAATGAAAGTGTGTTGACATTTCCTTATTTATCTTTTGAGATTTATTGGCATTGTACTACAATAGTTAGTTTTGAAACTTACAACTTAAAGTACACCGATTTGACTTTAACAGTTGTTTGATACTGATATCAATACACAATCAACTGACTCACAAGACATTCTTCCACCAAGAAATTTTAGACTAGCTTTTATGCATCACAACTATGCAGATAGACATATCCTTATATTTGTTAAGGGGGTTCAAAAGTAATCTTACCATATGTTCTCCCCCTGGGCATCAATATGCCTAGTTAGAAGAGGAACTGTCATCACCAATGGATGATGACTTGGTTTCAGAATGACCTTCTTCTTCTTTTCCTTCTTCCTTCTTGATCCATGTTTTTTTCATTTGATTTCATTTCTTACTTCTTCAATTGTCTTCTTTCCTTTCAGGTCATTTTGCTCTTTCTTCTTTCTAAACCGGCTATTGTCTTCAGACCGGTTGTAGGATCGATTCCTACATTCTTTGGCTAAGTGAACAATCTTATACAGTTGAAACACGCCATACCAGTTGTCCTCCATGGTCCTGAATTATTTCTCTGGCCCATTCTCATTCTGCAGTTTCCTGCAACATAAACAAAATTACTACACATGGAATAGGTGGCATTGAATTGATTACTCCTTTTGTTAGGACTTACCAGTGAATGGTGATCTTGATGCATTTGACTTGAACCTGCAATCTTCATATTTGTGTCCAAACTTATTGCATGTGAAGAAATATCCATTAAAACTTTTTCTATTTGACATACTGCTAGATTGAGATCTACACTCATAAGCAATGTGGCCATACTTATGACAATTATGGCAGTAACCATCAAAGGTGAAAATCTTCTTTTGACTAACTGGTTTATTTCTACAGTCATTAGTCTTATGACCCAATTTAGCACAATTATTACAAGAGGTTTTGGGAGACTTCATACCTTTCACTTCTGAATGGTTCCTTTTATCATCCTTCATACTTTTGGATTTAGATGATTCTCTAGTTTCCATAGGACCTAAACAGGGGTAACCAAGACCAATTATTTCCCTTGTTCTTCTTTGAGCCTTCAACTGTTTATCTACCTTCTTAGAGCTTTCATTGAATTTCCTCAACTTCTCATTTATCTCATTTTTAGTTTTCAACTCACTCTTGAGTTGTTCAATCTCTTTCATCATCTTCTCTTTTTCTTCTTTGTTGTCATACAAATGCTTATGTATATATTCATTCTCCTGAGTGAGAATTCATATTTCTTCATCTTTCTCAATCATGATTGCATCATTTTCTCTCAGGGCATCTTCAGCAAACCTCCTGGCTCTTTCAGCTTTTGATAGATCTTCTTCTGCGTCCCTCTTTCTTTCATCAGCACTTATGTTGGCTTCCAGTATCTCAGTCATTCTCAGGGCCTAACTTTCATGTTCTCTTTTGAGATGTGTGACTTCTTTGGTCAAATTCTTGTTCTTTTCCATGAGTCAAATTCTCTACACACCACCAGTTTCTTGCTTATACATTCAGCTTTGCACTCTATCGGTTCTCTATCCTTCGGCTCTGTACTTATACTGGTCCTTTGGCCTTCGGCTCTGTACTATGCTTTGCTCCCCCTGTATTCACACTTTCTCACCATACTATCCACAGGAGAAACAACCTCATCAAAATGAATTAAGAGGATTTAATACCCTTTGGATCTGTCACCAACCTTTCCCTCCAAAACATTCTATTCAGAATTATGTTATCGAGTCATAAATTACTCTCCAGCAATCTCTGCCAGAAAAGTCGTTCTTGTCGATAAGTTTGTCAGTTGACTGGAGAAGACTGCCAAATTAACTGAATGTTACCGGTCTGTCGGTTATAGACTCTACCGGTGTAATAGAATTTACACTCTGCCAGGAATGTAACAACAAGATAAGTCCACAAAAGGTGGAAATTCTCCTACACACACTATCCCAATGTGGCACAAACACCCAAGTGTCTCATACCCAAACTACTATGAAATGAATTATCCTAAGTAAAATTAATTAAGGTGTAATAATATCCACGATGAATAACTATTTACACCAACACCTCTGATTTCATCAACTTGACCATACAATTTCCGAAATATTTCCCAAGCCTCTTTGATTGTAGAACATTTCTCAATGTGAAAAATAGGTCATCTAATACATACTTACGCAAAGTTCCAAGAGCCATGCAATTTTTAGTGAGCCATTCTAACTAAGAATTAGGATCAGCCTTAGGATCAGGTGGTACTTCTATTGTTCCATCTATGTAATGCGTGAGTCCTTTTTCCATTAATTTGCTCCATCCTTTAATTTTCCAAGATGCATAATTATGAGGAGTTAAAGATGGAAATTTATGTGGACTCAAAGAAACAAAAATGAAAGAGCACAAGGAAAGAGAGGCATAGTCACACAAGAAACGTCCCCAAATTCACTCAATCAAAGAACCCCCCCAAAATGATGGTTTGGAACTTTATACTTAGTGTGTGTACAATGGGCCACTTGCAAAAAATGGCAAAGTGGACTTCTGATTTCAAGTTTACAACTACCTCAAAGAGGCCAAAGGAGACTCAAATTGATAATGCAAGATATCTAAACTAAGATCCAAGCAAATTACAAGTACCAAGTAGGCCAAAAAATGACCAATATCTAAAAGTACAATATCCACTAAAAATATATTCAAACTGATGACAACTTATGGAAGTAGACAAAAAAATATGCACTTTCAAAAAAAATGACACCTGAAAAGGAGGTCGTATGATCCCAAACAAAGCCTTTGAAGTTGCAGAATTGTGGATTTGATAGGTACAGCTGAGACAATCAAAAAATTCTGAAAAACATGTGCACCAAAATTAGAAAATAACCACACCACTATGGAGAGCACAAAACATTAGCCCAAATTAAAAAAATTGTACCCGAAAAGGAGCAAAATTGAGCAAGTTATGAGCCTCCAAAGTTGAGCAAAAAAACCAAACTACTCAACGGAGAGGAGTCTAAAATTTTCAAAAAAGTGTTGACGCAAGTTGATGTCAGAAATTCACTATGTTAAATTTGATGGTCGTATGACCGTCAAAATGGTCGTCTCACCCCCTGGCTGACCATACGGAAAAGATGACGTGGTGGTTGACTAGGCATTGACTGAGTGCTGATTGTACGGATGATGTGGCACTGTGTTTTTCCATAGGCCAGTCGCCTCCTAGCATGTGGCTAGCATGGATTTGCCTAGGTAGATTTGTCAAATGCTGACGTGGCAGCGAGATGCCGGTAGTCGGAGCACCAGTTTTAGTGGCCAATGCGTTGTTGTTGTTAGCAGCCTAAGTGTCGGTGGTCGGCAGGCTAGGTCAAAGTTGGTGGGCAGCAAACTGTGGGGACCGTCGAGGCCAGAAGTGCGGGGGCCACTGGTGGCTAGGACTATAGGGGCCACTAGTGGCTGGGATTGCCGAGGCCACCGGTGGAAGTAGATGTGGGGCTCACCAGAGATGCAGAGAATAGGGCAGCAGGGTGGTGAGGATAGGGCGGTCTACGATGACATGTAGGTAAGTATACAAAGTACAGAGAGGTTAGGGGGTGGGGTTAAATGACCCCCTCGAAACAAGTTTGTTTTTTTAATTTTTTTAATTTTTTTAATTATAAATATCCATACCATACTGTCCAAATTGGGCAAAAATTTTCTCCAACAGCCAAAATCCGACTTTCACCAAAATAGGTCAATTTTATACTCAATTTATATGGAAATGACCTCTCGGACCCAATGGTGAGGTCAAAAATGCTCTAGGATGCCTCCAAAATGCACAATACCTCAGATCCGAAAATAGAAGCCTTCCAAGTTGTCTCCCAAAACCAATCAATGAAGCCCCAGTGGCTTTGATACCATGTGAGATTTTGCCAAGATCAGGGGTACAATGAAAAGCACAAAAGAGAGACACAAGTATGACAAGAACAAACTGTATTCTCATCAATATACAAGTGATCAACTGGATTAACCAATACAATGAATATAGGCCTACATATATAGGCAAGGCCAAATGGATATGTGAGCACACAATCATTATATGTGGCTCAATGAGGATCAAGGGTAGGTAAGAAAAAGTAGGGGTAGGTAGGAGAAATAATATAATATTTCAAAAGAGGTGGATGACCCACCAAATGTGGAGTGTAACAGCAAGATAAGACCACAAAAGGTGGAATTTCTCCTACAAGCTACATCCCTATGTGCACACTTCCCTAAGTGTCTCATATCCAATCTATGATGAGATGCATTATCCTAAGTTAAATTAAGTAAAGTGTAATTATATCCTATAAGAATAAATAATTTACACCAACAGTTTCTCCTTAAGAGAAGGTAAAGTCACATCCATAGGAGGGAGATTAGTTCTATTCATGAGAGGAAGAACCTCATCTTGAAGAATAATAGGAATGTCAAGTGTTGGTGATCTAGGCTTCCTTAATGATAAGATCATATCATTCTTCCATTTTTGATAGGATTGAAAAAGACAATCACTCCTTGATGGAAGAGATTGAAATTGTTTAGGACAAAAGAGATCAATAGGAACACCAGGGCTTCTTTCGGATGGACAAAATACGCTATGGTTCACAATTATGATTCCTCCATTGTGAGGAAATTTAAGACACTTTTCGATTGGAGAAGCATTAGCCTTCATGGAAGATATCCAAGGATAGACCAACTTCACATGAAATTGCTCAGAAGAAGGTATGATAACAAAGTCAACATCCATGGATTTAGCATGGACTTCAATAGGAAGGGTGATAGAACCAATGGTAGGACAAGAGAAGCCATCAAATAACTTCACAACTACATTAGAAGCATCATATAATGGTTTATGCAATCATAAAGTTAAAGGATACTCTTTAGCTATGACATTAACCATGCAAGAGGGATCAATCAGGGCACCACGTCAAGGGATATCCTTAACCTTTGCAACTATGTATAAAGGGCCATCGGGTGCTCTAATGGTCTCACTAGGGTCAAATGTAATACAAGGATCCTTAGGCATATCTTGTGTTTCTACCATATTAACCAAGTTTGGAGCCATACAGATGAGTGTTTTAGAAGAGAGAGAACTAGGCGCAATCTCAATAACATTAGAGGTATGAGATGGCAAGGGATCAGTGAAAATCTTCAGATTTTGATGAGGAGCAACCAATTTATTCCCTTTATCATTCACACCTGCCACATATATAGTATTATTATCAGTCAAGTCTTGAACCTTATGTTTCAATGCAAAACATTTCTCAGTATCATGACCAAGTTGACGATGAAATTGGCAAAAGGAAATTTTTATCAAAATGAGGAGATGCAAGTTTGGAAGGATCAACTTGTTTTATAGGAGGAAGTTTGATAACATTTCTACGCAATAACTGAGACATAATACTATGAAAATATTCATTCAAAGGAGTAAATTGTCTTTCTCTTTAGAAAAATTTAGAAATAGGAGGCACACCTGTTTTAGCATTCACATGGTTGTTGTTGATTGGATCATTGAACTTGATAAATATTTTTGTTGGTTTGAAATTCGCAAATGGTTGTTGAACACTCTCCACCTTATCACTCAGAGCGATAGGAGTGGATTGCTCCATTTGACTCACAACTAGTTGATAAGTGTGGAGTGTTGCGCACAACTACAGAAAGGAAGTAAACTCAGACAAAAGAAGCTTTTCCCTAATATCTTTATGTAAATTAGAATTGAAAATTCTTTGAATATCATTATCAGGCACATGAAAAGAAATTTTAGTACACAAATGCTTATATCTACCAATGAAATCAGTCACTTTTTCCTTAACACCTTGTTTACAATGCATTAAATCAGTCAAAGTGATTTTATGACTAATGTTGTTTTGAAATTGTTGGATGAAAGCATTTGCTAGTTGTTGAAAGGAAGTGATAGAATAAGAAGGCAGAGAACAATACCATTGTAAGGCCTTATCTCTTAATGTTCTTGTAAACAGTTTTGCAAGCAATCGTTGATCATAAGAAAAATCAATACATAAGGTTTGAAATATTTTGACATGTGTAAGAGGATCACCTTTTCCATTATAGAGTTCCAATTGAGGGATCTCAACATGTTTACATGGCACAAATTTAACAATATCAAGAGAAAGTGGGCTCGCAACATCAAAGGTGGGCACACTAAACTTGGATTGACTCATGGAAGTAATTTTTTGTTGTAAGGAAGACACAGCTTGGGCAACATTGTTGATTGTCATTTTGGTAGAAGAATTGATGTTAGACATATCTGATTGAGAAGGTGGTGTGATATTGTTGAAAAAAGGAATGGACTGAGAATAAGGTGGTGGGTCACTATGATAAGTAGGCATTGGTGATGTTTGGGTAGAAAAAGGGACACTTAAAGGAGGAATAAAGTTGTTAAAGGTATTGCCCCCTTGTGTCACACTGATTTGTTGAGGAATGGTAGGAACACTTATGGAAGACATAGGTAACAATGGAGGATTAAATGAAGAAGAGGGATTTCCCCCATGACCTATGGTTGTAGGAATGACATTTTGTGTTGAAGGTTGTGAGTAACCTAGGGTTTCAACACAACTCTTCATAGGCATGACATTAGAATCAACAATATGTACAATGCCACACAATATATCAATTCCATTCTTATCACTTTGAAGCATACCCTCAAGACCTTCAATTAATGGAAGAGCTTCACTATTAGGGTATTCTTGGGACATCCATTGTTGAAAGATATCAAATTGATTGTCCAATGTGGAAAGTTGATCAAAAGAAACCCTAGTTAAAGCCTCTTCTTCATCATGAGATCCATCAATGGGCACATGATTAGGATGGGAAGAATTAGCATGATCCTCATTAAAGAAGTCACCCAAATTAGGCTCCATCTCCTCAGTAATTAAACCTTGGGAAGCCTTAATTCTAATGCTTTGTCTAACGAGGATAGAATAAATAGTGGTAATACTCATGCACTAGAGCAAAAATTTGAATTTTGAATTGTAGGACAAAGCTTGCAAAAATTGAGAAATGCAAAATGTAAGAAAATAATGATTACACAATTTGAACTTTGTTGGAGGAAGGGAATGACATAATTTCCAAAACTGAAAGGAAATTATAAATATAAAATTAGGGCCAAGGGAATAACACTTAATTTGAAAATCAAAATTTTTAAAACCAGGGCAAACAATAATTAAACTCTTAATTTTAAAAAATTTCTTGAAAGTTGAAATATCAAATTTTGAAGGTATTTCTGATTCTAGACGGCTCAAACATTGATAAAATCAGCCAATCTTTCGGATTTAGGCTAATAAATACAGTCATAACAGTCTCCTGAAATTTCGGGAAAAAAATCGAGGACCGTGGCGGCAATGCACATGGTCCGACCAACTTTTTTCAAAATTTTTAGGGATGGATATTACGATGATTTTAAAGCTAACCCCCAAAATTGGTGAATTTTATGATCTCTAGATGGGCGAAATGAAGGCACAAAGGTGAAAATAGGACCCTATTAGGGTTGTGAAGAAAAAGAGGAATTGAAGTGCAATTTTGAAAAGAGTCCAATATAATGCATAGGGACACCTTGGAAAATGTTTAAGAATCCGATTGTAACTGAAATTGATTTGAAATTCACACCAAATCCAATTAATTTTAAAAATTAGTGTTTGATGACCTAACCAATTAATTTTAAAATTTGAATTGTAGGATTGAAGACAAATTTGAGAATAATCAGGAATCTAAAAATTAAGTTGAAATCCAATTTTTGCACAAGTTCAATATGATTTTTGAAAATTAGGGTTTTAACAAGTAACCTCTTAATTTTGTAAATTTTAATTGCAAATTGAACAAGACAATGAGGAAATTGAATTTGACAAACACAACAATTTTCAGATCTAAGACAAACACAAGCAATTTTTACAAATCACAAGTTCAATTTTAAATTTAAAAACTAGGGTTTTTAATGAATTAACCACTAAGTTTGCAGAAAGTTGAAACTTTTAAATGAAAAATATGCAATATTTTTCAAAGCATAGCATGCAAGATGTCGGGTTCACCAAAATGTGATGGTGGGAAAATGGAGAGTGATAGATCAAGAGGAAAACTAACCCTTTCCCTCAAAGAGAGATGATAGTTTCACTATTGATTATCCTTCAAGCACTTTTCACAATTACATTAGGGAGATAAGGGGTAATTCACTAGATCAAATCTCCACACAAAGATGATAGATTGAATTCTGAATGAATTAATGATGTTACGATGATCCCCTTATTCTCTTTTATTTGATTTAGAAAGGAAATTGATTGAATTATGTAGTGCAAAAGTGATAAAGAATCGATTATAACTTGAGATCTGAATATGGGATGAAGTTGTGCACCTGGATTTGGCAATAAAATGTCGACATCAAGTAGCCCTGCAAATTTGATGAAAATTTGTCTGGACCATGGCAGGAATGTACACGATCCTCAAAAAAATACGCGAAACAAAAAGGGTTTTTCTGCCTCTGCAATTGAAGCCCGAATCCAAAAGTACAGCTGTGTACCTGCAACCTACACAAGGAAAAAAGATGGAAATGTGTTGGGATTTGGGGTTTGCCTTTAGGTCAAACCTGAGTTTTGGAATTAACCAAGTAATGAAAGAAAGTACTTGCAAGTAGATGTAAATGAAAGATTGAACTGTAAATCACCTCATGGAGGTTGTAGTTGCAATGTTGATAGAAATGCTTGTATGGAATTGTATGTTGAAATCAATCTCCTCTTCAATTGTTGAATCCTTGACTTGAATGCAACACCTAGCCTTGAAGGGAGACTTGAGAATGTTAAATGCTGGAAAAGAATGCTTGAATGCTTGATCACTTGTGAATTTTCCACTCATCCAACTTTAACCTATCCAGCTTATTGAACTTATGCAAATGAGGGGATGAATTCCCTTTAAATAAATGTTTGAATGATTTGAATTTTGTCACAAGCTGACATTGGGGAGATTTCCCACTCACTGTACAACCCACAATGCTTGCACTAGAAAGGTCTTGCCCCAAAATAGGGCAGGCATAGGGGTGCCATGCCCCTATCCTGGGGGGATAAGGGCACCACGCCCCAGTCCAAGGGGGGACAAGGGTGCCATGCCTTTGTCCTACCCTTGTCTCCAGGGCAGAGTGTGGATAGAGTGATGCAGAGCCCAAGGAAGAAGCAATTTTCACAAGCTGAGCACTCTCCAGTCTCCGATCAGGCTAGAGGATTCGAGTTCATATGCATGAGGACCCTAATGCAGTCGTAAATTGCTACTGTTGCAATTTTATGACACTACAACTATTTACATGTGTGCATATCTATTTCCAAGAACCATTGCCTCCATAAATGTCAAAGTAACACCACCATGAAACCTTGCCTAGGATAGTGTGACAACTACCACCAAAAACCCATATGACCCCTTAAGATCTTTTTTAAACTAATAATTATTGAGAAAAAGAATCATATAATGTTGGGGCTTAATTCAAGTCATCAATTCTCCAAGCCTTTCACTCTCAAGTCATTTGTCACATTGGTAAGTGCATTGGCTTTGACATTTTCCTTAATGTATGTGTGGGAAACAACATATTCTTCAAGCAATTTTAAATTCCTTTTATAAAGAGAAGATTATTGAATTTATAGTTGATCATTTGATTCTCTGAAAATTCCTTTATAATGAGTAACAAACACCCTTTGATCAATGTTTTTTTGATACCAAGTCTTAGCCCTTCATTGAGACCATCCTTGAGTGCGAACATTTTTACTTTACTATTAATCATAATATGCACTTGGTGATAGTTCTGATACTTAATATAAGTACAGATCCAATAGCCAACAAAATGAGAGGGGGGGGGGTGAATCATACAAACTTAATCATCCATAAAAACATCAGACTCAACCTCGGTAACACATATATTAGTCATATAACCAAAAACTATCAAACATGCAAACTCAAAAGCATATGAACAATATAAACCTCATAACACTAGATTTAACATGGAAACCCAAATAGGGAAAAACCACTGTGAGATTTCAGACCCACTAAGAAATATACTCTTCTAGAGTATGCTCAGTTAAAAGCAAATCATGTTAAAGATTACAAACACATTGCTAGATGTGACCCAGTTAAGGGATTTACCTCAGATCTGTTAGGATCTTCACTTTGTTAGAAGTGACCTTGTCAAAGGATTTCAAACACTCAATCAGAATGTCACCTTGTTAGAGGATTTACATATAAGACTGTTAAGTCCACTCGGTTAAGAGATTTCCTATCACTTTCACAAAATAACAGTAATAAAATCTATCTACAACTTCACATCTAAAATACTAAAGCAGATTCCTATTTGTTCAATACAATCTAGACATAGAACTAATCTTGTCTATCTGTTGGGCATCAATACTCTGTTATTCTAACAGGTCTTCAAGCTTCTATGCTCAGTAATCACTATGTAGCATCCTTGTGCATACACTTGCCCGCATACATTGTTTATCAATAGTTTCCTATTTATAAACAATCTTCTAACCACTTAATCTCCTTGATCACATTTCCCATGATCAATCATAGCCATCAAATCTTCAATCTTGTCCAGGTTCAATGTATTTTTTCGATCTGAAAATGTTTTACCCCACCTTGGAACTTGCACATTCACCTTGGAACTTGTGTTAGGGTAGTGTGGTTCAATATGAGTTGTAGATCTTCCTGCCGACTTTTCATTGCCTTAGATTCATTTAACAAACTTCTTCCATGGCTTACCAATCATTGATCCACTCCAGCTCATCAGCATCTTTCATTAAATATCACATGTAAACATTTAATGCATTCTGTTATAGCTCGGTTACAACTCGGTGAATACTAAACTTCACTCAATAGACATTCTATCTTCATTAACCAATAGCGATAACCTTAGGGTGTACTGACTAGGTTCCTTAGGGTTTACCGACTAGGTTCTTTGCCTGATAACATAGTATAGTATTAACCTTTACATTTTACAACATATGTATGATGTTAAAACAATCTAAAACATCAAGATCTCATCATTGTCTGACTCAGTACAGAGTTTCCCATTGAATAACTTATCCCCTTATTCATCATATTCTTTCCTATGTCTTTACCGACTTCTTTATAATCTTCATAACATACTTCTCAAGATGTGGCAACATCATACTAAACTAGAAAATCAATTTCTTGACATCAATGACAAAATAATAATATCAAGATAGTAAAACATCTTTAATGAGTTATATCCATAATCATCAACAACCTTCGCAATATCCTTATTGAAATGTCAACAATCTTTCATTGTCTGTTATAATGTAATATTTCCAACAATCTCCCCCTTTGGCAATGATGGGAAAACCACTTGATTTGACCTTAATAGATTTGGATTGCTGTGATTTTGAAATGCTAAAATGCTCTCCCCCATACATTAGACTTCTCTCAGTCTTCACCCATATATTTTGAGTCTTCTCCCCCATTAGGTCTTCTCCTTCTTGGTAGGTCTTCTCCCCCTTGGTAGGTCTTCTCCCCCTTTGACAACAATGCCAAAAGAAAAGAACTAAAACATAATTTGTTTCTGTAAGAAGTTATTTCCTGCTGTTGTGTATCAACTGAGTCTCGGTCAGAGCATTTGTCTTCAATTCCTATTCCCTGTATCATTCTCTGTATTATTCTAGTAATAATTCCAGTACACTTTCAGAAAAAACATTCTAAAGTGTATCACTCCAGCATCAACTCCCCAAAAGATATTCAATAGAGTCATCGAAGTGATGCTTTCACCGAACTCGGTCAGTGAGTAAAAGATAGGGGTAGGACCCCTAACTTACTTCTGAGATATTCAAAAGTGTCCTTTGGTAGTGGCTTGGTGAAGATATCAGCTATTTGCTCCTTTGTGTTAACATATTCCTACACCACTTTCTTCTCTTGAGCTTCTTCTCTAAGATAATGATATTTGATAGATATGTGATTTGTCTTAGAGTGCATAATAGGATTCTTTGAAATATTAATGGCACTAGTATTGTCGCAGAATATAGTTATTGGCTCGGTAACTTTCTCATTCATACCTTCCAATAGTTGTTTGATCCATGCAATGTTGGTACAATTCAGTGCTGCTGCAACATATTCTGCTTCGGCTGTTGACTGAGAAACACATCCTTGTTTCTTGCTAAGCCAACTCACTAGTCTTTCTCCTAAAAAGAAAGCTCCTCGACTTGTGTTTTTCCTGTCATCAATGTTGCCTGCCCAATCAGCATCAGTATAAACTTTTAAATCAAGATCATTTCCTTTTTGATATACTAAGCCATAATCTTCAGTGCCTTTTAAGTATCTAAAAATTCTTTTGATTATTGTCATGTGTATTTCCTTAGGATCTGTAGAGAATCTTGCAACAATACCTACTGCATGTGCTATATCTGGTCTGTTGTGAACAACATATTGTAGTTTTCCAATCATGGATCGGTATAGTGTCTCATCAACAGATGCAGATTCATCATTCTTTGATAGTTTACAGTTGGTAGTCATAGGAGTACTTACTAGTTTTGAATCCTCCATTCCAAATTTATTCAAGATTTCCTTTATGTACTTGGATTGAGTAATGAAAATCTCATTTTTCATTTGCAATATCTATAAACCTATAAAATACTTTATCTCATCGATTAATGACATCTCAAATTCTTTGCTCATTTCATTTCCAAAGTTCTTGCATAAAGAGTCATTTCCACAAAATATAATATCATCAACAAATATGGCTGAGATTAGTATTCCATTTCCATCATTCTTCATGTACATGTTGTTGTTCTCACTTGTCCTTATAAAACCAATCTTAATCAAATAAGAGTGCAATCTTTCATACCATGCTCTAGGTGCTTGTTTCAGACCATATAAAGCTTTGTTCAATTTACATACCTGATCTTTATTATTGTCTTCAACAAATCCTTTAGGTTGTTCAATGAAAACTTCTTCTTCTAATATTCCATTCAGAAATGCAGATTTGACATCCATTTGATATACCTTGAAGTTCTTCAAAGCAGCATATGCCAACAATGTTCTTACTCCTTCAAGTCTAGCAATAGGTGCAAAAGTCTCACCATAATCAATTCCTTCTTCTTGGGCATAACCTTTGCAAACTAATCTTGCTTTATTCCGAATGACCTCACCTTTTTCATTTAGCTTGTTTCTGAAGATCCACTTTGTATCAATTACATTTTTGTCCTTCAGTCTTGGGACTAGTGTCCATGTGTCATTCTTCTTGATTTGATCAATCTCTTCTGTCATAGCATTTATCCAATCTTCACTATTAAATGCCTCTTTCACTATTCTCAGTTCAAATTCAGATACCAAACATGTGTTCTGTCTCAATTTGTTCCTTGTCATTACTGGATCATCCTTATCTCCTATAATCTGACTTGGTGCATGGTGTCTTCTTACATACTTGGCTAATACGGGCTCGGTAGGCTCTGTATGATCTTCTTCATCACTCGGTAACTGGATAACTTCTTCATTTTCTTCAACAGTTATCTCGGTAGGACTTCTCGGTTGCACATAGACAAATTCATCATAGTCTTTTGGTTCTTTGAAATTCCCTTCATCAGTTGTTTCTGCAAATTCATCAATTTTCAAATTTGCACTTTCTACTATTTTGTTAGATGATTTGATCATACATTTAAATGCTTTGCTTCTAGAGGAATATCCTAGAAATGTTCCTTCTTCACTTTTCTGATCAAACTTGCCATTTCTATCATCTTTATGAACATAGCATTTACTTCCAAATATCTTAAAATAACTTACATTAGGTTTCTTGCCATACTAGATTTCCTAAGGTGTCTTCAAAGTACCTTTCTTCAATTGAACTCGGTTCAAGGTGTAAACAGCTGTGCTTATTACTTCTCTCCAAAATGTTTGTGGAACCTTCTTCTCAATCAGCAGTGTTCTAGCACAATCCACAATAGATCCGTTTCTTCTTTCAGCTATTCCATTCTGCTGTGGAGTTCTTGGTGCAGAGACTGGTCTTTTTATACCATGATCATTGCAAAATAGGTTGAACTCATCAGATGTGAACTCTCCTCCTCTATCTGATCTAAGACATTTCAGTTGTCTTCCTATTTCATTTTCAACTCTGGCCTTGTACCATTTAAACATTTGAAAAGCTTCTAATTTTTCTTTTAAAAACATTGCTGACATCATCCTTGAATAATCATCCACAAATAATATGAAATACTTATCACCATAATAACTTTGAACTTTCATAGGACCACAAAGATCAGTGTGCACAAGATCTAAAATTCCCTTAGAAGTGTAGGACTTATTTGTAAAGCTTGATCTTGTCATCTTACCCATCTGGCATCCTCGGCACATAGCATTCTCGGGTTTTTGAAGACTTGGTAGACCTCTTACTCGGTGCTTCTTACTTATTTTGATCATATTATCAAAATTAACATGACAAAACCTTTTATGCCATAGCTAGGTATCATCAATCT
Source organism: Cryptomeria japonica (assembly GCF_030272615.1). Lineage (NCBI taxonomy): Eukaryota > Viridiplantae > Streptophyta > Pinopsida > Cupressales > Cupressaceae > Cryptomeria > Cryptomeria japonica. The sequence goes on from NC_081410.1 coordinate 570,434,242, forward strand.
TTGCATGCAAACACTTATTGTGAGTTGAGTCAAGGTGAAATGTATTACCTTTTGTTTGTGTCCTGGTAGTAGCTAACTTTCCATTCTTGTCATGAACTTTGACAATTCCTTTCTGAAATTCTATTCAGTAACCTGTGTTGTTTAGTTGTGCTACACTCAACAAATTGTATTTCAAACCTTCAACCCAATAAAAATCATTGCATCTTGCATTATCAAGAAGTTTTATGGAACCTTTACCTCTTACCGGACATGGTGCATCATTACCAAATCTAACATAGCCTCCATCATAATCTTCTAACATAACAAACTTGTGTTTATCTCTTGTCATATGATGTGAGCATCCACTATCTATAATCCAAGAATCATTAGTGTTTATGTGAGATATTAGGGCTTTTTCTTCATACCTCTCTTCATCTGATCCATCCTTGATAGCCACATAAACAAATTCTTCTATATCAGTCTCATCTGATTTATCATCGTCAGATTCTTCATCAACAATTAAGCATGTCTTTCTATCTCTTCTTTTGAAGTCTTGGTGTCCTCTATAATGATTATCTTTCTATCTATCATCTCGATAATCTCTCTTTTCAGTGAAAACTTTGTGAGGACAGTTAGAGGCCATATGTCCAATCTTATCACAATTGAAACATTTCAAAGGTAGTTTTCCTTTATATTTACCTTTGCCTCTCGGTAATCTTTTGGCCAATAGTGCTTCAAACTCTTCTTGCTTTCTGATTTCTTCATACAGTTTGTGTACCTCCTCCATGTTCTTCTGAAATCTTTCACTTGCTCCACTGTGATCTCCTTCAGAGTACTTATACTTTCTTTCATTGTAATCATTAGATTCATTCAGATGAAAAGAACTAAATGTAGATTCAACTTTATTTACTGATGACCCACTGTTATCAAAATTACTTAACTCAAATGCATGTAGCTTACCAATAGTAGCATCCAAGGAAACTGGCATATTAGGTACAGACCTCAATTCATTGATTGCAGAGACTTGGATTGCATAGGCAGGTAGAAGGGTTCTTAACAACTTACTTGTCACATCCTTTTCTTCAATAGTTCCTCCTGCTCCTTTGATTTGATTTACAATCTCCTTTAGTCTTGTACTGTACTGGGTTATGTTCTCGCCTTTATTCATCCTCATAGATTCAAGTTGTCCTCTTAGACTGTCTACTTTTTCTCTTTGAACATGTTCATCTCCTCCATATACAGATATGAGCTTAGTCCACATTGCCTTTGCATCATTGCAGCCTTCTAGATCATTAAACTCTGAATCAGTCAATGCAGATGTTATTTCAATCATTGCTTGAATATGTTCTTGCTTAGCCTTTATCTCTTCCATAGTCAATGGATAGGTGCTCGGTGCAACAAAATCATTCTCCAGATAGTATATAGAATATTCTCCAACTCTTGATAGATGTAGCTTCATCCTTTTCTGCCATGTAGAGAAACTTGACTTATTCAGCTTAGGTGCATCCCTCTTGTACATCTTTGGATCTTTAACTCAAGTGCCTTTAAACTTTCCTTTCAGAGTCCAAAGCTTTGATACCAATTGATAGTTCTGATACTTAATATAAGTACAGATCCAATAGCCAACAAGATGAGAGGGGGGGGGGGTGAATCATACAAACTTAATCATCCATAAAAAACATCAGATTCAACCTCAGTAACACATATATCAGTCATATAACCAAAAACTGTCAAACATGCAAACTCAAAAGCATATGAACAATATAAACCTCATAACACCAAATTTAACGTGGAAACCCAAATAGGGAAAAACCACTGTGGGATTTCGGACCCACTAAGAAATATACTCTTCTAGAGTATGCTCGGTTAAAAGAAAATCCTTTTAAAGATTACAAACACATTGTTAGATGTGACCTAGTTAAGGGATTTACCTCAGATCTGTTAGGATTTTCACTTTGTTAGAAGTGACCTTGTGAAAGGATTTCAAACACTCAATTAGAATGTCACCTTGTTAGAGGATTTACATATAAGATTGTTAAGTCCACTCGGTTAAGAGATTTCTTGTCACTTTCACAAAATAACAATAATAAAATCTATCTGCAACTTCACATCTAAAATGCTAAAGCAGATTCCTATTTGTTCAATACAATCTAGACATAGAACTAATCTTGTCTATCTGCTAGGCATCAATACTCTGTTATTCTAATAGGTCTTCAAGCTTCTGTGCTCGGTAATCACTATGTAGCATCCCTGTGCATACACTTGCCTGCATACATTGTTTATCAACAGTTTCCTATTTATAAACAATCTTCTAACCACTTAATCTCCTTGATCACATTTCCCATGATCAATCATAGCCATTAGATTTTCAATCTTGTCCAGGTTCAATGTATTCTTCCGATCTGAAAACATTTTACCCCGCCTTGGAACTTGCACATTCACCTTGGAACTTGTGTTAGGGTAATTTGGTTCAATCTGAGCTGTAGATCTTCCTGCCGACTTTCCATTGCCTTAGATTCATTTAACAAACTTCTTCCATGGCTTACCAATCATCGATCCCCTCTAGCTCATCAACATCCTTCATTAAATATCACATGTAAACATTTAATGCATTCTGTTATAGCTCGGTTACAACTCGGTGAATACTAAACTTCACTCGGTAGACATTTTGTCTTCATTAACCGATAGCGATAACCTTAGGGTTTACTGACTAGGTTCCTTAGGGTTTACCGACTAGGTTCTTTGCCTGATAACATAGTATAGTATTAACCTTTACATTTTACAACATATGTATGATGTTAAAACAATCTAAAACATCAAGATCTCATCATTATCTGACTCGGTAGAGTTGCCCATTGAATAACTTATCCCCTTATTCATCATATTCTTTCCTGTTTCTTTACCAACTTCTTTATAATCTTCATAACATACTTCTCAAGATGTGACAACATCATACTGAATTAGAAAATCAATTTCTTGTCCTCAATGACAAAATAATAATATCAAGATAGTAAAACATCGTTAATCAGTTATGTCCATAATCATCAACAACCTTCACAATATCCTTATTGAAATGTCAACAATCTTTCATGTCTGTAATAATGTAATATTGCCAACAGTTGGGAAAGATTAATTCTCTAATTTCTTCACTTTTATAGCCTCTCAAAATAGAACCCACTCATCGAACCCTAGGATGTCCTCTAGAAGCCCCATTGAAACTAAGTTTTAGCCATCCTTCAAGGAATGTCACATTTTTTTCTCATTGGATAACAAAGAACTTAACTTCAACAACCCCACGAATGAGGGTATATTAATTATTATATAATAATTATATTTATTATTTATATAATATTATATAAAGAATTATTGACATTTCATTATATAAATTTTCTTATATGTTTGACATTTATAATTTTATGTATTTTTAAATTATTATTAAAAATCAAATGACTCCACTTATCACTATGAAAAAGAAACTAATAATAGTAAATAGTTGATTACCAAAATTATGCAACATTGTAATGTAATAGTGACACTATTCTAAGATAGTATTGTTTAAAGTAATATTATTAAAATGCTAAAAAAAGTTCTAATGAATAAAAAGCTTACATTATATAATAAGATTTTAAATTATTATTTTTTAATAGAATTATAGATAAAACAATTTATATATTTTGAAATAAATTCCAGAGAAAATTATATAATAAGAAAACTTAATCAATCTATTTAGTTATTGACTCCCATTGATTTATTATTTAACATTTTAAACTAGCAATCACACTTTGGTGTGCAATGCATATGATGAAGAGGCATGGAAGGTCAATTATGGAAAATTTTAGTGTATTTTGTATAAATTTTTTGAGTGCATAAGTTTAATTACTAGGCCATTTAAAAATTGATGGTATTTGTGCAACCAAGGTTTCAATCAATAAGTGATAGCTTAAATTGAACTATGAATCTAGTTATAGGGATCCAAATATGACTTAAAAAATATGAAAATTAGATTTCAATACCAATAGGATTATGTTATGTCTACAATGGGTAGAGAGGGAGGGAGAGGAAAGAAGATATATAAAGAGAGGAGATAGAAGTAGAGAGATATAAAATGAGGGAGTGATAGGGAAGAGAGAAATATGGAAGGAGAGAGGAAGAGGGAGATAGAATAATAGCTATCGAAAGAGGGAGACAATGAGAGGGGAAGATGAAGAAATGAAAAGATAAAGATATGAGAAGTGGTATAGAGTAGGAAAGATGGAGTGAATGAAAGAAAGATAGAGATAATAAGATATAGATAGAAGAGGAAGAGATGGGAAGAGGGAGCAAGAGGGAGCAAGAGGGAGAAAGAGGAATTAATAGAGAGAAGAAGAGAGAGGGGCAGAGGTAGAGATAGAAATAGGGAGGGAGAAACAAGTAGTGTGTATGAAAGTGTGAGGGATATTGAGATGGAGATGGGAAAGAATTACAAGGAGTGTGTGAGAAGTATTTAGAGAGATAGATAGATAGAGGATAGAGAAATAAAGAGTTATAGAAAGAGGGAGCAACATAGAGAGAGAGAGAGAGATAAATTAAAAGTATTATATAAACTCAAAATATTATATAAATTCAAAATAAATCCATTTAGCAATAAATTAAAATTTTAAGAAGATAAAGAATCATAAATTATATTTTTTTTTAATAACTTTTAATTATTATATGTAATTTCATAAAATGACATAAATAATTAAAAATAAATTTCAAACTTAAATCTAAAGTAAATTAAAAATTAAAATAGAATAAACTAAATGCAAAGTCAAAAAAAATATGAAAAAGCAAATATTAATAAAAATAATAATTTAAAAAAATTATAATAAATAATAAATAGCTTAAATTAAAAATATTTTTTTAAAAGTTTATTAGAAATAAAATATTAGTAAAACACGTACCTAAAAATAATATAATTAATATATGCATTAATTGGATCATAATCCAAATCCTAACCTTAAGATTTATCATATCTCGAATGATGCATTATGTAGTTAGTTAGGGTATGTTCTCACATTATTTGGATAAGATCTTTGGATATTGTATTTGTTGTGTGTGCACCTTGGGCTAGAATTGAACCATAATTAAGTATTATAAGGGTTATGGTTAGAATTATTGTAACTTTGAATTAATAATAAATGTTTTAAATATTTTTAAGTGTTATAAGGGTTATGGTTAGAATTATTGTAAATTGGGATTACATCAAAGAAGGCAGTGGAGTTAAAGGCAATCCCCATGCCACATCTACCGCATCATCTAAACTAACAGTCAAAGGTAAGCATTTTACGACAAGATGTTAGAGTGAATTTATATTGTGTATAGAATTTTTATTTTTTCATGTATGTGTGCGGCTTCATAGTATTACTTTTATATGAGAATTAGAAAATACTACTATTATGTTGTTATGTTGTAATGATGAAATGTAGGCATTTATTTTTATCACATTTGAAGGTGTTATTACATAGAAGCTATATACCAACATAAAAGTGTTCATGTTTATACTTTCTAAGTTTTGATTTTGATAAATTAAAATATTATTAATAAAAATCATATTGATGATGATAATAAATAGTTTCTAAAATATAATATAAAGTGAATAAATAAAAATATATTTTATTTAAAATACATAAAATATTTTACTTAAAATATTAAAAAATAAAAAAATATTATTTATGATTATATTATTTATAAATTTACACATAATTAACTATTATAAATTTATCACTTTTTATTATTTATGTATTTATATTTATATTTTTTAATTCATACTTTATCTTTCATGATCATTTTTACATAGTATGAGACTAGTTTGGTTTAAATTTAGAGTGTAGTTCATATTTTCAAGTTTTCCATTTGTTTTGTCTAGTTAAATTATGTTTTGGGTTGTCACAATTTTTTGTGCATTTTATCATTGAAAGACATTCAACATGACATCAATTTATATTCTTATTTTATAGGATAAAAAGAATGTCTAGAGCACACTTTGATTCTCTAAAGAACAAAAGATAAGCATATGTTGTTGGAATCAATGGACACTGAGAGGGGGGGTGAATCAATGTTCTACACTTTATAACTTTCTTTAATTGATTCTTAAACCATCAGATGCAAATGAATAAAAGAAAAGTGCAGAAACTCAACACACACAAGCACAAAACCATAACACCAAAATTTTTATGTGGAAACCCGGAAAGGGAAAAACCATGGTGGGATTCAGACCCACAATATTATAATACTGTAATCAGGGGTATAATAATATTATAAGGGATTGCACATGCATTTAGACACACTTCCTAGAGCTCACTGCTCAATTACAATAGAGGGCTACAACCCCCAAAGGCCTCACTGTCCTACAAATGATGATAGATTGTCTGAACTGATGAATAACATCTACAAATGCCAAAATGCAGTTCCAATTAAGCACAAATAGTCTTCTTCCACTATTCTTGCACACTGCTCTGTTCTTCTCTACTCTGTCATATACCGAAGCATAAATCCAAGGATAGAGCACGTGAAACTACACACAAACGCTCATACAATCTTTGCACACCACTCTCAAATGCCAAAATGCTCAAATAGATCGATCTTATATAGCTACATCACTTGATTAGGTCACCAACATGTCGGCTCCAAAAATATGAAACATGTAACAAGGCTTAATCTGATTACCAATACACATGGAAACCAAAAATAAATTGATAATACACTTAAATCAAGTCGGCACAACAACTTCAAACATGACACCAATCAACAAAATCATCCTGAAGATTCTGCATAACATTGTATACCAAAATAACCCTGTTCTTCATGAAATATTAGATATCGAATCATCAAACTTGCACTAGAATCAACACCGAAAGATAGGATTATGGACTATGCAATTCCAACCAACAAATTGACTACCTCTTCCACTGCAAACAATAATGTGCACCCAAAAGTGAGTTCTAGTCAATGTATTCATACTCTGCCAAACACTATACATTCCACCTTCTAGACTTAAGCAAGAATTTGGTAGAATGAATTTCCATATACCGGATGACACTTCTGATCTAAGTTGCCATCAATGACAACCCCTAAACAATCCTCAAGCAGTTATCTCTTCCGTAACAATGACTCTTGCCAACATATGCATATAGGGCATTTCCATGGTAATTAATTTCGTCTTTGACTTATTTCATTATAGTTTATTTAGTGCTTCAAGAGAGTTGATCTAGGAGAATATGAACATTTATCAACTCAACAATCTCTTTAATGATATCTTAGTTAACACAATGATGTATTGAGAAAGTGAAAGAAAACAAGTTTTCTAAAGAAAAATCTTTTTCATCAAATCAATTCTATATATTACTCAAGATTAAATCAACTCCACAATAACTAATATTAAACTACATAAAATTCAAAGATTATATATACTCTACTACATCATTTAAAGTAAGGGTGTCATTTTATAAGCATGGTTGCAATAAAAGAGTGGAAGAATATAATGTAGACCATATGCCTTATCTTCATGTAGTCATGAAATAAATACTCTAATTATACCTAATGAAAAAAAAAATATATCCAAATGCAACAATGTGTTGATGAATATATGGACCATTGGGAGGGACCCTTTAATTTGGAATTTTAAGCCAAAGATTGTGGTTGGGCTTAACCAACCCACTCTAAGTGTTGACCACTTAGGCCACTCAAGTGGGGGGCCTAGCCCCAATCCATCCTACGTTTTCTTCCATTGAAGAAGGCCGTTTCCCATAAATTTAATTTTTTTAAACTTCTTCTCTCACCCAACCATGCATGGATTAAATTTATCATGCTAAATAATTTAGCTAGTGTAGTGCAACAAGACATGAGTATCCTCACACACACAACTAACACGTCTCCAACTACTATAGTTTGAACCTATGCTAAATGGGACCTTTGGAACAAAGTAAATGTAAATTAATAAATTATACCAAAAAAATTGATGTTGTAATTGGAAATGCTTTTTTACAAATGTATGAAAAATGTAGAAGCAAAGATAAGGCTCATGAAATATTTGATTTGTCCTAAAAATATAGTAGATCATGGAATGCTACAATTTTAGGACATGCATAAAATAAAGCCTTTAGCAACTTTCAAAAAAATATAATTTACACACATAAAACCAAACTCCTCAACTTTTATTAGCATCCTCTCTACTTGTGCCAAAATCCGGGAGCTTTTGATAAGCTATGGAAACCTTTAATACAATAAAGGATGAGGGAATATTATTAGATGTCATAGTTGCAACTACCCTAGTAGATGTGTATGTAAAATATGGAAGCATAGACAAGGAACATGAAAGGTTTAGTATAATTACTTAAAGAAATGTGTTCTTGTAGTATGTATTCATTGTGATATATTCACAAAGAAGATTTATTTAAGAAATTTTAGATTTATTTAGCAAATTCAATTGGTAGGTGTAAATATAAACTCTACAATGTTTTCCAACATCCTCGTGGCCTATGTTAAATGGGAGCTCTGTAATAGGGTATGGACATCCATCAAAGCATAGAGAATAGATGAATTTTGTTAGATGTTGTAGTTGCAATCACTCTAGTAGACAAGTATACAAAATATGGAAGCATAGACAAGGAATATTAACTATTTGACAATGTGCTTGAAATAAATTTAGTTGCATTGAATTCCATGATTGTAGGATAGGAAAAAAATGAATTTGTTGAAAAAAATTTAGAAGCTTCCAATGTAAGTGAAATCTATAGTTGTAAAGACAATATTCTCCCTTATTATGTCAAACTAGGAGCTTTGAAACATTATATGGACATCCATCAAATCATAATGGAAAGTGGGTTATTGTTAAATATTGCATCTACAACCTACATATATTTCCAATATATTTGCAACCAAAATAGCCCCAAAGATCCCATTTTTTGCAATGGGCCTCAAGCAATCATAAATAGCTTGCCCAATCAATATATTTAATTTTTATAAAGGTGCAAGGAATTAATTTATCCATATTCTCTTTCCTCATGCACATTTATAATAATAAATATTTCTCTAACTCCTTTCTTTATTTTTAATAGAAGCCAATTTTAAAAGTATAACTATTGTCACCAAGATTGCACTTGTGATGCTCAAGCTGAAAGCTCAACAATATTGTGAAATATTGGAATATTTCCAGGCTTGTGGGTTTCCTATGGTGGAAGTCAACCTCCAGAGTGAGCTAGTTCTCTTGTGAAACCTCATAGAAAAACTAATCTTGACTGAAAAAAGGGTAAGAAAGCTTGTTGGAAATGAAGTTATACTGCTAATGGGAAGTGATGCACCAATATGGATTTGATTTTATTCACTCTCCTAAAATGAATTATTAGCTAAAAAAAACTGAAAATGTAATTACAAATCATATGAGATCATCAAACCCATAAGTATTTTGTGTGAAGTTTTGAAAGTTTTTAGAATTTTGTTTGAAGGAAAGAGTTTTCACAACATCCAATCTTTTGAAAACAAATAACATAGCACACAACCTGAGTATACAATGGAATTTCTTGTCCTAGAAAGCACTATGAGACAATAATAAAGGATTTAACAATAAATCATAATATTTTCATCAAAATCATACATGTGACAATGCTAGAAACAAGAGGGATATGAGAAGAATACATCGTTCTTTATTCATCAACTAATAAAAAAACCATTACAATGCTTGTATGCTTGAAAATAAATGAGCTACCACCTTCTTGTTGCTTTGTATGCAAGAAAAGAAAGAACTAACTAAGAAAAAGAGAGGAGAATCAAACTTATAGAGAAGTCTTTTAAAGAGTAGAGAAAGAACTGATGTGACTCCTCAATCTTAGCTTTAATTGTATGCTTTCCCCCTTGATTGTATCTCCAACTTGCATGAAATATCTTCTTTGGTCAAATTTGATGTAAAAGCCTTGAAGACTAAACTAGGGTTTAACTTAGGAAAACACCTATTCCCAACCATTTTCCCTTCTCTATTGTGTGTAGGATAATGTACATAGCTGCAATTTTCAAGATCAACATTATCCGTAGAGACAAGTAGATTCCGTTATGGATGGCGAAAAGTTTGGAGGACCAAGGTAATTGGCAATCCGGTCTCGATAATTCAGGTTGACCTTATAGGAAAAAATCCAAACACTCATATATTTCTCATATCCAGGTTCGTTGCTCTGTTTGACAGTTATCACTCATTGTTTGATGTTAGTTTTCAGATCTCATTCTGTAATAGGGTAGATTTGATTTTGTTTTCTATTTGTATTCATATGGGAGATGTGATTTTAGATTGATGAAATTTGTATTGTAGTTATTATTTAATTTTTTTTCTTTATTTTAGAGAAAATCTTTATTTAATTTTTATAATGGAGAAGATTTAAATTCAATATCATGATGTTTGCAATATAAACTTTATCATTTAGTCAAATGTCCTTAATATATTTATATATTAATAAATGATATAATTTTATATCAAATCATATTTTATTTTTGTTTTTCTATATATCTATTTACACACATTTTTATTGATCTATTATCCATCTTATTTATTCAAACATACAATTTGATATTTTAATTTTAATTTCACACACATTCTAGTATTTGCTTCATTGTATCATTTCCATGTGTTGGAGTGTTACTATGTGTGAGGTAATTATGATTAACTCCTACGGATGGTTTTCCCACCAAGGAACAACTAAACACAAGCTTACATAATTGAATAGATGTTCTTGTATTTAAAAGTAGTATGTTGTGTCTATTTCTTATATCCTCAACTTTCAACCTTTATTCACATATCATTCACACTTAAGGAAATTAATGGTTCAATTTGGTGCTGTAAATTAAATGTAGATTTACCCATTCATCTAAAAAAAATTGTGCAGCTGAGACTTAATCTCTCTAATCTATTATGCTAGGTGAAAATATTTGTTTGCAATATAACGACAATCCCTCAAAGATGTTTTTAAATTCCACTAGTCCTAAATATTAGGAAAAATGCAAAAAAAAAAAACATAAGAAAATCAGTTAATTGTTGAACTATAGCTATAAAAAAATATTGATAGATTGAAAAAGAATTTGAGTCTAGATTTGATTTTGAACCTTGGTCTTTGCTTCTTAGCAAAGTTATATTTAAATTTCTTTTACTTTATCATTTAGATTATGTTCACAAGTGCAATTCTATATATTTCTATGTTATAATCTTTGAAAAAACCTTGGAATTCTCTCATATTCTTTTGTATGCCCTACTTACATGCTTTTCACTTTATGTCTATTTTATTAAGGAGTTGTAATAGCAAATATATAGTATGACTTAACTCACATGCTTGTGTATTTCCTTTTTTCTCTAATATCTTGGACCATGCTACTTGTCCCAATTGTTGTTATCACTTCCTGTTAGGAAACTTCCTAATGTTGAGTATATTAAGAATGCAAATTTTAGACTATGAAATACAAAAATTAAATTTCTAGGCTATAGACTTTGTTCTTGGGAAAATTATTTTTTTTAGATTATTTGGCATAATTTACAAGGATTCATGCCACATAGATATTTTCAATTTCTACAATTTTAAAAAAGTTCCCAAATGACCTCCTAGATAAAAGATGATGAGATCTAGAAGTTTTGTGTAATACAATGAAAATTTAAAAATGTATACGCATAAAAATATGTTGTAAGAGGGAGTTACACTTGTTGACCAATTTATAGTGCATGTTATGACATATTATAATGCATATTTGGTTGGAGATAATGAAGCCAAAATAAAGCACTTGTCTTAGTGAATGGTTTATGATGCACTTATGATAAATAGAAGGAGCATACTATTTTTAGCATATGGGTGTTGTTCTTCTAAGTAGGCATATGGGTGCCAGTTTTTTGGATTATTTTAGATCATGGTTTTTTAATTTTTAATTCATGGTTTCCTATACTACTCATATTTATAGTATGCTTGAAATGGAGGTTTTCATACTTATTTTTTAGCTACTATTATGTTGTTAAAGTTCCTCCAAATATTTAGTTTGTGATACTCATGCAACGTCTTTCTCTACAAGTGTTATAATCATGTCTAGTGTACCACATAATACATTGGGTTGCTTTGGAGTGTGGGAATTTTCATGCAAAAAGGTTTTCCTCACATGCACTTGTTTTGCAGTTTTTAATTTTTTATTTGTAATTCTGTTTTTTCCTTTCACTTTTGTGAGCCTTGTCCATAATATGACATACCATAACTTTTAATAAGTTAGTAGATAAAATCTCCCTAGTGAATAATTATTTTTGTATCGATAATATGATCTTAAACTTAATCAACGCTGTTAATTTATCCTCCTAGATGTTAAATTATTTATATAGTACTTAGACTTTATAAATTACCAATTCTTCATTGGTTAGAGTTCTTTTGAGTTCTTGTCCCATTATCTTTAATTTAACATACATAAAAATTTGTGTGTTAGTCACTTATTGGCTAGTTGTTAAAATGGTCTCTATTAGGTAATTTATTTTCACAAAGTTTTACTTTGCCTATTGGATGTCGATTATGGATTTTCTCTTGATCACTATTATTTATAAATTTTGAAATATTGAGCATGAATATGCTTGTTTGTATACTCAAGTGACATTTATGATATGCATGACAATTTATGACTAGATATATGAAGTGGTAATGGAAATGTCATTTATGTATATATGATACATGGACAAAGTAGTTTGTGTTTCATGGATGTGTGATGAATTAAGTGGGGTGATTTAGGTTTTATTTACTGATTCTATGTGTTTGTGAGGAAAATAGAGGGGAATTATTTTAAAATTGTTATGTCCATGAATAAATCTTATATTAAATATTGAGGAAACTAAGAGGGGGGTGAATCAGTTGACAACTTCATATTTTTCTTTAATTCTTTCATAGATCCAGAATAACCAATAGAATTAATTAAAGAAGATATAACATGAAAATACATACACAAAACAAACAATACAATGAAAACCATATATGATGTTGAAAACCCAAGAAGGTAAAAACAATGGAGAATGTTATTTCTTAATATATATAACACCGGTTAAGGTATTTTTTATAAAAGTGACTTACTGCCAGAAAGACTCACTGTTGGAGGGCTCACTACCAAAGGAAGAAGAAAGAAAAAAGAATCCACCACTGTAGCATAATTTTCAATGCTAGAATAGTTTTCATTTCTGCTCAGCAATAACACAATTCACATATTAACATCAATCAAATTTATCCTTTTTAGTATCGCACATCTTACATATCACTCATACTCATCCTCTTATTTATACTGTTGCCAAATAACATAATCTTCTAAGTCAACCAAATAAAGATTCAAAAATAAGTCAGCACTAAACATTCTCGTGTTTGGAAGGAAAGAGAAGCACACCATACCACAACGCACATCATCAGTTAGGTCAACATGTTACATCCATCACAAATATTGAACCCATACCATGACTCATATGCTACACAAATGTTGTTACACATTCTCAAATTCCAGATTGAACCAGAACCAAAATAACACTACCCAACTTGGCAAAAAAAAGAATGGAACCAAGATACTCATGAATATGATCGATCAACACTATATCCGATAAAAAGAGAAATTTGGATCACCCTGAACACAAACAAACAAAAAGTCATCTATAACACATCTTTCGGAGCACAAAACATTTCAAGAACACATCTTTTGAATCACCAACTTAAGAACCAATCCTAAAACAATATGTTGACATCAATGGAAACCATTAATGATAAAAATCAACATCATACCTAGAACAATCTCCCCCTTTGTCATTTATGGCAACATCTATCAATAATAAATACACAACTTACTCAACATCATCAAATCAACATCTCCTCACATCACATCTCTCCCCCTTTGACATCAAGGACAAAGGTGAGTAAAACTCCCCTTATGAAACTCACTTCTTCTCCCCCTAAGAGGATGCACCCAAGCATTAGTTCAGATAAGAATATTCAAGTAGTTCACTGGACCAATGCACATCCAAATGTACATTAGTTCAGATTAGGAGGGGGTAATACCCCTAACTCCTGTCAGAGATACTCAAAAGTATCTTTATGGAACACCTTTGTGAAGATATCTGCAATATTCTCTTTTGTAGGTACATACTCAACCTTTACTTCATTATCCAACACCTTTTCCCTCAAGAAATGATACCAAATAGATAGATGCTATATTTTGGAATGTTGTACCGCATTCTTAAAAATGTTTATTTCACTAGTGTTATCACACATAATTGAGATGGGCTCATTAAACAATACACCTATATCCTTGAAAGTCTACTTCATCCACATTCTTTGTGTGTAGCATGAATATGTTGCACTATATTCTACTTCAACTATAGATAAACACACAAAATATTGCTTCTTACTTGACCAAGAAACCAACTAAGAGCCAAGAAATAATGCTCCATGACTTGTACTTTTCCTGCCATTAACACTTCCGACTCAATCTATGCATATGTATAGGCTATAAGAGTAAAATTTGAATTTTTGGGATACCACAAGCCAAACTCTCATGTTCCTTTTAAATATCTAAAATAAAAATTTACTGCCACAAAATGTGATTCTTTTGGTTCTTGCTGAAATCCAGATGCTAGACAAACTACATACATGATATCTGGTCTGGTAGCAGTCAAATATAAAAATCATCCAATCATTGATCTATACTTACTTGCATCGACTTTAGGAGATTCATCATCTTTTATTATCTTACATTCAGTGTTCATAGGTATACACAGGTTTAGAATTCTCCAATCCAAACTTCTTCAACAATTCTTTATTGTATTTAGATCGAGAAATAAAAATTCCTTTGCTATTATGATTTAATTGCAAACCTAGAAAGAAATTTAACACACCGATCATGGACATATCAAATTCCTTCTAAATCTTATTAGAAAACTTTATGCACATGCCTTGATTACCTCCAAATATTATGTCTTAAACATAAACTACAATAATTAAGATTTTTCTTGAGTCATTTTTGAAATAAAGATTACAATTAGTAGATCCCTTTTGAAAAGCTTGATCAATTAAATACTTATCTAGCCTTCCATAACAAGCTTTAGGAGCCTGTATGAATCTGTAATCACATAAATCTGTCCACTTAATTAAATGAATATTTAATATTTATTTGATTATTTAACCATCAATTAATAATTAATTAAATTAATATATTTAATTAATTCATCTTAACCCTCTTCTTCTATTAATTAAATAAATTATTCAATTTATTTGATTTAATTCACTTAACCAATTTCAGACCATTAATTAAATAAATAAATCATATTTATTTAATTAAATTTTCTCTCACATTTAAATAAATTAATATTTATTTAAATTCCCCCAAAATCCCACCTCTCACATTTAAATAAATTAACATTTATTTAAATCACCTTTATCCTCTACCCACTTGCATTTTCCTACAAATGCAAGTTGCACAACTATTTTAAATAAATCATTTATTTAAATCACCTTTATCCTCCACCAACTTGCATTTTCCTACAAATGCAAGTTGCACAACTATTTTAAATAAATTATTTATTTAAAATCCTATTTATCCTCACCCACTTGAAACCTTTAATGGTTTCCCTTAAAGTCTTCAAACTTAATGGCTTCCTTCTAGAGTCTTCTCAAACCTTTAATGGTTTCCCTTAAAGTCTTCAAAACTTAATGGCTTTAAAGTCTTCAAACTTGATGGCTTCCCTTAAAGTCTTCTTAAGACTTTAATGGTTTCCCTTAAAGTCTTCAAATTTAATGGCTTCCTTCTAGAGTCTTCTCAAACCTTTAATGGTTTCCCTCAAAGTCTTCAAGCATTTTAATGCTTTATATTCCTTTTTCTCATTTAAATAAATTAATATTTATTTGAATATTTATCCAAATGCAAATTACACCATTTAATTGAAATAAATGATTTTATTTTAATTGAAAATACCAAAATTCCTCCCACTTGCATTTTCCTACAAAATTCACTTGCATGCCTAAACCCCTTCTAGATTCTTCTAAACCCTTCCTAATTAACCTAATCCATCCCCTAAATATTGTCACATTCCTAAGCAAATTGGAGTCACTTCTCAAAGACTCCAAAGTCTTTGAAAAGAAATTAATGCTTTGTGTGTTCAACAAATTAACCTCTAAAGTCTTCCAAACCACTTATGGCTCTTACATGACCATTAATGCTTAATTCCACTTGCACCCATGGTTAAGGACTTTGACCCCTAACTTAACCCTCATGTAACCCATGTGTCTCTTCAAAGCATTTATTTCTTTGACTAGGGTAACCATCATGTCCCCTCAAGCATTTAATGCTCCTTATCTCTCCTCTCAAGCCTCCTCATGGTGACACTTGTCAACATGGGATTGGGTTGAAAGTCTCACATGGATTGAATATCTTTCAATCCTAACCCTTGTTAAGATTACTCAATCTTAACCCTTCATTTCCCCATTTCTTCTATAAATAGAACCCTTCTCCTCAAGCAAAAGAGAAGCATTAGAGTATTGTTGTTATACTGGTATTAGCATAGAGCTTTTTCATAGCATCACTATCTACACTTGCATAGCATTTTCTTATCATATTCAACCATCTTGAATCTCCATATGGCATCCATGGCTAGTGCTAAAAGATGAGAGCTACACTCATTTGGGACTTGGAGAGGGGAGAAACAAGGGAGAAGCATCGAAAGGCATCATGGAAGCATCTTAGAGAGGCTCTTCTCCTTTCTTTTATTTTGTTAAACTTCTTTCATGCTTTTTGAAATCTCCTTTGATATGTTTGGAATGGTTTTTAGTTCTTTGTTTTGTTTTTATGGTTGAAACTAACTTATTAACATTGAACTTTGTTGTTGCCTTGTCCCCATTTCCATGACATCAGAATCCATACAGAGTCTTCTTCAATCTGCAAATAATGTTCGAATAATCTCTCAACTTAAAGCCTTCTAGTTGTTCAATGTAAACTTCTTCTTTCAATTCTCCATTAAAAAATAATGCTCTTTACATCCATCTAATAAACCTTGAAATCCTTAAAAGTTGCAAAAGTGAGAAACATCCTGATTGCCTCCATCCAAGCAATAGGGGCATATGTCTCCTCAAAGACAATGCCTTCAACTTGCGTGTATCCTTTTCAAACCAACCATAATTTAATTTTCACAAATTTTCCATCCTCATTCAACCTTTTTCGGAATACCCATTTTGTTCCAATTAAATTCTTGTCTTTCAGTCTATGAACTAGTTTGCATATCTAATTTTCTTAGTCTGGTCCAATTCTTCTCTCATTTACTTCTTCCAACTTTGATCATTGCAAGCTTCTTCTACAGTTTATGGTTTTGTCTCAGACAGTAAACATAATAAAACTTATTCTTGAGCTTCTTTGCTTCTTGTGATGATTCCTCCATTCTTATCTCTAATAATCTGATTCACTGAATGATTCTTCTATACATACCTTGATGTTTTAGATGTAGACACCAGAGCATCATGAGTTTCTTTTTCTTTCTCTTCTTATCTAGTTTTCTTTTCACTTTCTCTATCAACGAGTTCATCAGATTCATATCCTACCAATTTGTTAGATTCTTTAGAAATGTCTTCATAAGCTTTCACATTTACACTTTCAACAATCTTGTTCAGTCTTTTGTTGTAACATCGATATACCTTTCTATTTGTAGAATATCCTAGGAATCTGCCTTCATAATCTCTGCTATCAAATTTTCCAAGATTATCCTCATCTCTCTGAATATAACATTTGCTTGCAAATACCTTGAAATATTTTACTATCAGGTTTCTACCATGCCACAGTCCATATGATGTCTTTCCATATCTTTTTCGGTATAGAATTATGTTAAGAGTGTAGATTGTTATTTGAAATGCTACCAGGTAAGACCAAATTGATATTGTGAAGATAATTTTTCATGTCTTCGGATGTTTGTGGCCATCTGCAATTTTGTTTGTAGATTCTAATGAAATAGAGTATTAGGATTATGAGTTACAACAATAAAACACATTTATATTAGTAAAACCATAAGTAGGAGGATGCAATGGTTTATTTTGATCATTTGTGATCTTGTGAATTTGAAGAGCTCCTTGGTGTAAATGAATTTTTTGTACGACAAGTGCATTTGAATGTTTTCTTAATACCAAGGTTTCACGATTAGTCTGAGGAAGTGCGGTTTGATCCCACAATAGTGGGTTACACTTTTTGGTACATCGTAATTTTGGCTGAAATCATACATTTTTTAGAAAATATAATGATTTAACCTTTAAGAGGTTCCATTAGAAGTAATTAGTTGGGGAGAGTTAGATCAAAGGCTCTTAGATAAAAATTTCTTGGATAGAACCTCTCTACTTCTAAATCATATCTGCAATGGAGTCTCCTTCACACCTATCAAGATGCTAATTATAAACCACTTTTACATTAGCTTTTGCGGGGTCAAAGGAATTCATTTATAATTTTTTTAAAGAATGAAGTCCTTATTATAAGCTTTCCAAATAATATAATTTTCAATACATTTAATTTCATTAATATATTTATGTTTTATTTCTTACGAATGTAGTTTTTTCATCGAACATTAAGGATTGTGTTTCACACATGTGAAAAATTGGAAAAATAGAGAAATTTTTTTGTAAAAAATACATTTTCCCTAGGTATTCATATCCTTATTTCAAAACAAAAAGATGTTAATTCAAATGCAAACATAAAAATTTACGTATGAGTAAATACACCTTTGTCCAAATTACAATTACTCGTTCTTAAAATATTAACTTAAAAAATTATATTTAACAAAAAATTATGAAAAATATCGATTCACTAGATATTGGCATGACAATTCTACATTTCTAAAATTAGAATTTATTTCTTTCTATAAAAAAATTATGCATTACCAAGTAAATGTCGCTTCTAAAAAATGTTAATTACTATAAATATTGAGTTACTAAAAGTTACATAACAATATGGATAATTAATTTTTAATTATTTAAAAAAAAATCTATTTAGAATCTATATTAAAAATATCACAAATTAGTAGTTTACTTAATGTTCAAATTCTTAATAGTTTAGCCGCTATAAGTTTTAGAAAGTAAAGATATGATGCAAAATGTTGATTCTAGTGTCAAAGTTGGCCAAAAAGTGTAACCCAGTAATATGGGATCACCTTGTGAAATGGTTGTAACACCAATTGTTGTTGATCCCTGAATTAAAGCCATGACCTATTTTCAAGTATTATCCTTATGTTGTTATGGTGAAAGACAAGGAAGGATCATTTTTTGAGGGTTTCCATAGATGTGGTTTATACAAAGGATGTTAGAGAATGTATTTATGCGCCCCTTGTAGATATTAGTCATGTGAAATTCATGATGTATGGAGGAAACTTACCAAATTTGACTTAGCAACATTCAAGGAGGAGTACATGATGAGTCAAGAGATGGGTCTAAATATTTGGAAGGAATTTCCTTATTTTACCTATGATGAAGCATGTGTTGAAATAATTCTAATCTAGATTCATGATGATGTGATGTATTGGCTTGGCGATACAAGATTGTGAAGGATGCCATTATGGCATTTACTAGTTTGTGTTTCACCAATACTATTTTGGGGAAGAAGATGGTGAAAAAATGATACTATTGCATAGCTTACCAACTCATTATATGATGAAGGAGATATGACTATGGAAGACATTGGACATTTAGGAGTTCGGTACGTAAAAACTTCTTTGGCATAAAAAATATACTAGAAAAACCATGAGGGTTCTACCACTACAATAGAAATTCACATTGCACATCAAATATTGGTTGTTGGGGAAATATTCGGCCTCTATGAACTATTGGCAAAAAATTTGGAGAATCTAGGAGGAGTAAAGAAGAGAAAATATTATTTTAGGTATGGTTCTTTGATTACCTATTTGGCTTTCATGTTCATGAATGAAGCTCTGGGAATTAAGAATAATGAGTGGGATAAGTTTTCCTTGATAATGGTTCAAATTAGATAGAAAATTTGGTATTTTGGGACAAGTGGAGATGCATACAACACCCTATACTTAGGGCAGTTCAAATTTTTTGAAGTAGAATGCAAGAGAGGGTGATATTTTTCACAAATTTCATGTAGAAATGCTATTCAAAACTCTTTAACCAATCATAAAACTTAATTAAAAGTAAGACAAAATAATAAATATTTAAAAAAAAAAAAACGTCCAATCAAATTACATATAATTATACTTTAAAGCCATGTACCTATACTAATATTTTTAAAAGAATGAAATTATTTGTTTGCATTACATATAAAATTATAATATTATGCAACTTTAATTAGGCATAATATTACCATCACTAATGATCATTTTTATAAGACAAGAAAGTAAAATCACATGAAGTATAGGTAACCTCAATACAAAATTCATACAATGTATTATCATATCCAAATAAATTATAATAAAATAATTTAAGCAAATATCAAATTATAATTAAAAACCATATAAAATAGTGAATACAATATTTTAATCAAAACGTCTAATCGATTTATTTATTGATGAATAACACTAAAAAAGTTAAGTCATAATAAATATTTTAAAAATTATATAAGATATTATATTGTATTACACAAACAATACTATTCAAAAGTTTAATTAATTATAAAATTTAATTAAAAACTATACAAAATTATACATATAAAATTTGAGACATAAAAACATTTAATTAAATTATTCGTAATTTCTATACGATAATACTTTAAAGCTATATCTATAAAAAATATTTTCTTTACATTGCATATAAAATATAATTGAAACACATAGCTAAATGTTGTTGGCAAGTGAGGACAATAGCTTCTTGTATAGGAAACCTTGAAACAAAGTGCATACAATGTATATGCTAATATTTGTCTAGATTTGATATCAAATTTATTTATTGATTCACTTTAATAGAAATAAACATTGCCAATTTATTGATTTGACCGACATGCATGATAAAAGTAGGCACCTTGACTTCTTGCAAAAGCAACCTTAAAATAAATTGTCTACAATGAATAGGCTATGATTTTTCAAGATTTGATATCAAATTATTTTATTGATTCATTTTTATACAAATAAACATTGTCAAATTATTGATTTGATCAAGCATTGTTGGGAAGTGATCATCACGGCTACTTGCATAGGCAACCTTGAAGTAAAGTGTCTACAATGCATAGACTAAGTTTTTTCTAGATTTGATATCAAATTTATTTATTGATTCATTTTAATTGAAATACACGTCGCCAATTTATTGATTTGATTGACATTCATAAAAATGTTGTTGGCAAGTGGAACCTTGACTACTTGCATTGACAACATTAAAATAAAGTGTCTACATTGAATAGGCTAAGACTTTTCCAGATTTGATATCAAATTTCTTTATTGATTCATTTTTATAGAAATAAACATTGTCAATTTGTTGATTTTGTCGACATGCATTGTCAATGTTGTTGACAAGTGAGCACCTTGACTACTTCCATAGACAACCTTAAAATAATGTATCTACAATGAATAAGGTAAGATTTTTCTAGATTTGATATCAAATTTATTATTTGTTCATTTTTATAGAAATAAACATTACGAATTTATTGAATTGATTAATATGCCTGACAAATGTTCTTTGCAAGTGGGGACCCCGCCTACTTGCATAAATCTACCGCCCTGGACAAATTCTTCTGCCTGCTCCGAATGGAATTAGCTCAAAGTTTTGCCCGCCGTACTCCATCTTGCTATTATCGCCCTCCAAAACTCTCTCGGGCATAAATTCTGAGGTCCAGGGGGAAGAGGAAGTCTTGTCCTCCTCCATCTTCTCCATAGGAAGAAGAATAAGAGTGAACCAGGGGCAAGGATCAAATAATACCAAGAAAGAGGCAGAATCTCCATGTGAACTGTAATCAGGGAACTCATCGTTCAAGGCTGTCGCTACCAGTTTATTGTGTTTGACTCTTGAAAAATGATGTAATTTTATATAAGGTTGGGTCTCTTCCTTATTTTTATTCACATGGTTATACACAATTTTTATATTTATTTCTTCCAGCTTATTCATATAGACACACATCTTGATATCTTTATATTTGTAGAATAAAAGGTCAATCTTATATTTGTAGAATTACATTTTTTACTATTTTCATGTCTTAGGTTAATTACACAAATAAAAGGTCAATCTTATATTTGTAGAATTTACGTTTAACTTTTCAAAATTCAATATTTAGCAACAAAACAATGAACAAGTTTACAGATTTATTGTTATGCTATTATATTTAAAGCCACTAAATTTGTTTCATTTCATATCCCCTCATTTTTCAATCTTTGTCCAATTATCATTCACATTTAGAGAAGAAAAAAAATGAGTTACCTACTCTAAAATGAATCAAGATCTATCCAATCATCTTAGAAGTACTTGCAGGAAATTGTGATTTGGTTTATTTGATTTTTATACATAATTTTTGGTATTGACCTAGATGAGTATGTCCACTTGCAACATAATGAGATTCTTTTAAGTGTAGTTTAAAATACTACTAATCTAAAATATCAAGATCATTTATGCAGGTACATCATATTTTTATAAACATAAACCTGACCTTGATCTATGAGATCTAAAATATTTAACTCAAAGATATGTCACATAGTTTGTTCCATCATCAATATTTCGGCGAAAGCATCAAATGTAGGCATTGTGTAGCTTAAACCCATTGTCATCCTATGGGTTTGGAAACTAGAAACAAATGCTACATATTATTGTGGAAGCTTGCCCATCAAATTGAAGATCAATTGAGTATCCTTCTTATCAATGAGCCCAAATAGAGTCCCGAAAGTTGCAGAAATGAGGATTGAACATGTAAAGTAACCAAAAATGAAGATTGATGAAGACTTTATCCATCAAAATCAGAAAATAATTTTACCACGAGAAGTTACACGAAATTCTAGCCCATTTCAAAAAATCTGCACCAAAAAATGAGCAAAAATGTGCAAGATATGGCCATTTGAAGTTGAACTGCAAAATCAAAAAGCTCAACGGAGGGGGCCTGCCAAATTTTCAAAAAAAAAATGATGACATCAGAAAAACACTAAGTTAAGTTTGACAGGCGTATGAACATCATGAAAGCTTCACCTCCCCACTGACTTTGCGTCCGTACAATATGGACTACTGATGTGGCACAATCAGAAAAAGCCAAGTGTCGTACGATGATGATGTGGCAAGTATGGTCTGCATCTTCCTGTCATACAAAATGATGATTGTACAGGCTCATGGCATGCTGATGTGGTAGCCAACTGGGTAGGTCAGATGAAGGGTCTGTCTGATAGGGTTAACCGTATGGCTGACATGGCACGTGCAAACTAGGCATTGACTGAGCGTTGACTATGATGATCATTTCAAGGCAGTTGTCTGCATGGCATGGATCAGTAGGTAGCCGGATGGTGGATGTGATGTCGGCACGAGAGAAGCTGTCGCCAACAAAGTCGCAGGTGCAGCGGGGTCCGCGATAGGTGGGAAGGAGGTCAGTCGGCAGGCAGGGCCGGTGCCGGAGTAGAACATCAGTGGTCAAGAGAACTCCATAAGCATTGCAGAAAATGAGACTTGTGTGCAGAAGTTGTCAGACCATTGGAAAAGCCAGGAGGGGGCCAGCGGGGCTCAATGGTCGCTGGCAGGTGGGAAGACGATGAAAGTTATTGGAAGAGGAGGCAGCGGTGCAGACTGCAGTGGAGGGTACGACCTGCAACAAATAGCACAACTATAGGGTATGGTGGGGCAGGGTGGTCTACGGAGTCCCCCCCTAAAATAAAAAAGTTTTGATTTTTTTTTCGTAAAAACTTTTCAAATTTTATTTTTGCGGAAAATGATATATTTTTTTATTAAAAAAAAACCATAGAAAATAAATTTATTGTTTTTTTTTTAATTTCCGAAAATCCATATCGTACCGCCCAAATTGGGCAAATTTTTTCCACCAAGCCCAAAATTTGACTTTCACCAAAATAGGCCGAATTTATACTCAAAATTCATAGAAACGGCCACCCAGACGCAATGGTGAGGTTGGATCTAGTCTAGGATGCCTCCAAAAGATGTTGTTCCTTAGATCTGCCTCTTGACGTTGCAATAATGCCTTTCAAATACGAATCAATGATGCTCTAATGGCTCTAATACAATGTGAGATTTGATGAATACTAAGAGGGGGGTGAATTAGTATACCAAAAATAACTGAACTCAAACTCTTAAACAGTTTAGTAGATAACCGGTATAACAGTTTCACTAATAAACCAGTTAAGATAAATGCAAACCAAAAAGCAAATAAAGCATTCACCCACAAAAGCACAATCACCATAACACAAGATATTTTGACATGGAAACCCAAATGGGAAAAACCATGGTGAGCAGAAACTCACAAGTAACTATTTGTAGAATAGAAACCAAACCGATTAAGGTCAAACCAATTAAGGTCATACAATGTTCTTCACCAGAACAAATCCTTTTAGGAATCTAGATCTCTGTTAGGAGATAAATCTTGTTAAAGACTACCTTGTGAGAGGATTTCAGATCTACAGTTGTGAACCACCTTGTTAGAGGATTTATAAAGGCTTTGCTGGGCCTACTCGGTTAAGGGTTTCAAACTTGTCAAAGATGTGAGTAATCAACAAGTGAGTGATCTAGATACTAGCACAGTATGCTTGGTTAGAGTGCTTTAGGACATTGCAAAGAATGGGCTATGATGGCTAGAGTGCTTTAGGACATTGCAAACAAAGATGACACGAGCCCTTACAACCTGAGTTGAAACCCAAAGATAAAACTGGAATAGGTTTTCAAAAGGAATCTCTTCCTAACCTTAGATTCAAAGGAAAACCCAGCAAAATCTTGTATCAACCAGTTACTCAAAGGAGGCCATCCTTGATTATATCTGCGGCACTCACTACACCACCTCCACCAACAAAACTGATAACCCCATCAGTAGAATCAAAACTATCAGAACCATCAATAGCACTGATAATCCCATCAGTAGCAGTAGTAGAACCAACTATACCAACAACACCGATACTCCCAGCAACAACATCAACAACACCGGTAACCCCATCAGCAACACTAGCAATCCCACCTTTAAAAATGCACAACATGTGAACAATACACTCTTCAATTCAAAAGACATCCCAGCTTGGTACGGTAATCGGATGTTAGAGAGTGATTCAAAAACTGACTCGCATGAGTGGGAAGGGGATTCAGTGAATCTAAACAATTTAGACGAGGAAGACACATCACCTCCACCACCTCGTAAAGATATCCCAGTTTATGGAGAGGCATGGATTAAAATCTTTTGGGTTCCTGAGAAAGAAAAAACTTCCATAGGCCCTACGTCAAATCCTACTCCAGAATCCAACAAGGAGAGTACCATCGATGAACTTCACTCATCTATATTAACCCTCATTGGCACCTCCTTTGAACTCAACTTAATCAATGAGGTAATGTCTATCATCCACCCCGAACTCATCGATTGGAACCAACCAAATCTCCCATGTCTTGGTCACTTCCAAAACGATGAGGCGCTCATAGAATTTTTAGAAATACAGAATAACATACCAAGAGGGGACCATAAAGCTAGTTTTACAATCGAAATTAATAGTGCAACACACTTTGGGGGAGATGCCAAACCTTTCAGTTGCAAAAATATCACAATAAAACATGGATCTTCTAGTGAAAACCACACAGTGGCACTTGTTGATCCCAAAAAAGTAAAAATAAAGAGAGTATCCAAAGGTGAAAACCTCTCTGAGGCACTTGCGGATGAAAGGTTTGACATCCTTCCCTCTAGTACGAATCAGGAGAGATCGACAATCCTAATCGAAGAAACAAAAGAATTCAATGTAAGGACCCCAGAGACTCCTCACCAAATACATTGGGCATCTCTACTAACTCCAGAGGAATAGCCAAAATTTGTGGATTTCTTCCAGCAGCTTCAAATCAACCTCACATGATCTTATGCAGAGATGCCTGGCCTAGAACCTGATTTGGTTATGCATCACCTAAGTGTAGCAGAAGGAGCTAAACCTGTTAAATAAAATCTCAGAAAGATGCACCCATAAATTGTTGATCTTGTCAAAGTGGAACTCAAAAATCTCTTGGATGTTGGTTTCATCAGACCAATCGATTATGCAGATTGGATCTAAAATATTGTACATGTTGGTAAACCTAATGGGGGCATATGTATCTATACAGATTTCAGAGATTTGAACAAAGCATGACCTAAATATGACTTCCCCTTACCAAACATCGACATGATTGTCAATCTAATAGTGGGTCATGCAATGGTTTCTCTTATGGATGTCTTTTCAGGGTCCAACCAGATCAAGATTGCTCCAGAGGATCAACATAAGACTGCTTTCACATGCCCATGGGGAAACTACTATTGGAATGTGATGCCATTTGGTCTAAAGAACGTAGGGTCAACCTATTAGAGAGCTATGACTACCATCTTTCATAACATGATGCACACTATAAAGAAAGATTATCGATCATTTACTAGCTAAATCATTAACAAGAGAGGGTCATCTAGCAATACTGGGTCAAATCTTTCAAAGATTAGAACAATATCATGTCCGTCTTAATCCAAAGAAATGTGTCTTTGGAGTAACCTCCGGTAATCTTTTAGGATACATTGTCTCAAGGAAAGGTATTGAAGTAGATCCGACAAAAGTCAAAGAAATCATGGACATGCCACCTCCAAAGAACATTAGTCAGTTATGGACACTACAAGGGCGAATGAAATCAATTCAGAGATTCATTGCACAATTGGCTAGTAAGTGTCATCCCTTCACGTATCTGTTACATAAGAATATCTTCTTTCAATGGGATACAAAGTGCCAGCAAGCATTCCAAATGCTTAAAGACTACCTAATGCATACACCCTTGCTGATCCCACCAGATCCAATAAACCTCTATTGCCATATATTTCAACTACAAATACGACATTAGGAGTACTAAGGGCACAACACAATTCAAAAGGCAAAGAATGTGATGTATACTATATCTCTCGCACATTGGTAGGCTATGAACTTAACTACACACCTATTGAGCAAGCCTGCCTAGTAGTTATCTTAACAGCCACCAAATTAAGGCACTACATGTTAAGACACAAGGTACAACTCATTGCCAAAATAGATCTACTCAAATGCCTACTCAGCAAGGCAGCATTGACAGGCCGCTTGGCCAATTGGGTTATGATCTTGAGTGAATTTGATATAGAGTATGTAGACCACAAGGCTATCAAGGGGTAAGTTATTGCAGATCAGCTGGCTGACGCACCCCTCGCAGGGGACCATCCACTTGTTTCCAATTTCCCAAATGAAGAGATCTTCATGATGATAGCTACACAACCTTGGAAGCTATATTTTGATGGCTCATATGCTAGACATGGCTCGGGGGTAGGTATTATTTTTATCACACCTCAAGGTGACAACATCCCAAAATCATACAGGCTCACTTTTTCATGCAGCAATAATACAATAGAACATGAGGCCTTAATCACAGGACTCAGATTGGCTATACAATGGCATATAAAAGAGCTTTAGGTTTATGGAGATTCTCAATTATTCATCTGACAAGTCACCGATGAATACCAAACTAAGGATGATAAGCTTGTGCCATATAAAAGGATGGTGGATAGTTTCAAAGAATCATTTACAACTATCACATTTGAGCAAGTACCCAGAGATCGTAATTGAGTTTCCAATGCAATGGCTGCAATTGCATCTCTCTTGGATCTTCCGCAAAATTCAACATGCTACGAGTTCTTGGTACAACAACTTTGGATCGCCACGTATGATATCCTCAAAACTAAAATGATATGTCACCTTGTCGGTTCTGAATCCCCATGGTATGGTGAGTTCTTCACTTACCTACGTGACCACGCCCTTCTCCCCAACCAATCAAATAACCAATAAAAAACCTTCATCTATCAAACTGCTCGATACACCATCATTGTCGAAACCCTATACAGGCGAAGTCTTGATGGTACTCAAGTGAACTTTCCATGTCATCATTTGACAAGGATAATGTTTGAGATAAAGGAGTTAGATAGTGGGGAACCCATGTATCAACCCACCAACTTGACTCGCACTGATCCCAATCACATCGAACACAACTCTGACAAAAACAAGCCAACTCTCATGTCCAAATGGTCAATGTACTTGCATCTGAGTTGAGAAATGAATGCATCTTTGAAGAATATTTAATTGTTTGACAATCCAATCTATCTCCCACTATTCCCTCAACCAACCGAAAGAATCTGGTCACTGCTGAATCAAGAGTACCTCCATGTGACAATGTTGAACTACACCAATCAACAATAGAATGCGCATCAGAGAAATTCATACCTGAAATCCTCAATTTATCCTTAACTAGAGCTCTCTTCAAACATGCACCTACTCCATCATGCTCTCCCTTCCCATGCCCTGCCTAAAAAAAACACCAAATATGAGGTATACGCCTTTGTACATGCATTCTACTTGACCAATAAAACATGCAAGCATTGTTGAATTGACTCGTATAGTTATCTGACCATATTATATGTTGGTCAATTGCAATATCTTTCTCATGCAAGAACTCAAAAAAATTCTCGAAAGAATGTTGCACATACTCAAAGGAATGTGATCTATCATCACTCATATAAAAATGATACTCCCTGATTATCTTCCTATCCTCTTTTGTACTATCAGGAGCATGTCTATATCTATTGTGAACAAAAATAGCAATCTGGATTGAATTGTAGTACTAAGACTGTACCTCATTCTGTGGTTGCAATATATAGTTCTCTGCAAAATCAACCACTGATACAATATTGCCAATCAGGAAAGAGTTCTTACACATCTTGAACTGTTGATCCAACCACTGAGACCTATGGGTTTGCCTTGCATACTTGTAGAAATATTTTCCTTAAAATCCAAAATAAAATCAGCAATACTCACTTCTCTTGAGATTGATTCGCATCTAGAACCTTCACCTCCACTCTTCAAAGTATATTTCATTGTCTCATATCTTTTTTTCTCAACATAATTCTTTCCAAACTTGTGTTCAATGCCCTCATGAAAACATGAAGCAAACTTTGACAACCCACCACATTCTGAGCACTTCTCATTCAAACAATCCTTTCTATAGAAATAGCAACCATCATCTCTAGGGCATAAAAATAGATCTTGCAAGTCTCTTGATGATCTCGGAAATAGCATTGCACCACAGTCCTACAACATCTCATTAGTATGCATTGTAGAACGAACATGACATAAAAGTTCATGGTACATTGAAAACTCCACATGGTACTTTCAACAACAAGTATTGTGAATCTTAAGAGGAACACAATAAAATGGTTTCAAAGATTCAAAGGCCCTTTGTGATATTTGCAAAGTTGGATGTACTTCACAAAAAAAAATTTACAACATTGTTTGGCTTGATTCCAAGAAATATTTGGAATGTTTGCCAACTGATATGCCCCAGACCCAAATACAACAGTGATAACATATGGACCCAACCAGTTGGATTCAAACTTTCCTTTATGTTCTCTGTTTGGTTGATTATGAGGATTCTCCCTGAGAACAAGATCTCCTACCTCAAATGTATAAGGTTTGACTCGATTATTGTAGCTTTTGCTAATGCACTACTAATAGGCTTTTAGGTGGTTGTATGCAGCTTATCGCCTTTCATCAAACAGTTCCAAGTCTTGAAGACATGAGACTTGGTATGCTTCATCATCTATCAGATTATGCAAAAAGACCTGTAAAGATGGTACTTCAACCTCAATAGGCAGGATGGCTTCTACTCTGTAAACCTGTGAGTAGGGTGTTGCACCTGTAGGGGTTTGAATGCTAGTTTGATACACCCATAGTGTTGGATTTGAGTGAATATGCCAATCACGACCAACATCATTGACTATCTTCTTGAGGATCCTTAATATTTTTTGTTTGATGCTTCGGCCTGGCCATTGCCTTGTGGGTAATATGGGGTGGAAAAGCGGTGTTGGATGTGAAATTTCTCACAGAGTTCATGGACATCCTGATTTTTTAAAAGGAAGCATGTTATCTGTGATGATGGACATGGGTACACCATACCGACAGATGATATAATTAAGGATGAATGAGGCGATCTTCTTGCTAGTGACTTGGGTAAGTGGAACGGCTTCCATCCACTTTGTGAAGTATTCGGTGGCAGTAATGATAAATTTGTGGTCGTTGGATGTAGATGGATGGATTTTACCCAAAAGGTAAAGGCCCCATTGACAAAAGGGCCATGGTGTTGTGATTGGTTGCAATTCTTATGCTAGTGCATGTATCAGGTCTCTATGAACTTGGCACTTCTTGCATTTTCTGACAAAATAGTAGGAGTCTTTTTCCATGGTGAGCCAATAGTATATAGTGTTGGGACTCACTTAAATTGAGTCAAGTTTAGAGGCCCACTTCAAATTTTTGCTTTGCATCTCCAAATAAGTCAGTTTGAATGGCCTAGTTAGAGAGAAGGTAAACGAAGCCGGTTGATTTTCATAGGGTAAGGCTTGGGATTCATGTCCCACACCTTTCATTTGGCCTATTCAGTGATGTGCAACTTTGAAAATTCAATTTGGATAAGTTTATGAGGTACCCAGTTTGAGGGGTGAGCTGAAAGTGCATTTTAGGCACAAATGCAGATTTTATGGAGTAGCCTACTTTGAGTGTTCGTATCTTTTGCCCTGTTGATCGTCATGAAGAAATTAAAAGTGGATTCAATTCTATGCATAAATGTGAGTCAGTCTGCAAAATTTCAAGTCCTAACAAATCCATTTGCTCAATTTTCAAAGTCAAATCCATTTGCAGTTTCTATGTTTCGACTGGTCCCTATTTTAACAGCTAGTCGGAGCCCTGTTTCGCATAAGTGTAAAAGTTGCCTCAGTAAGTGTCATGCCATAATGTTTGTTCTGGGCTAATGTTGGTATAAATGATGAGCTACGTTTCAAATTTCAAGCCTCTATCAATCCGTTTGATCGGTTTTCAAAAGGATTCATTTAGCTATCATTTTCAGTTATCCGCACTTCCAGTGTTAGATCAGTTAATGTAGCCATTTTTGTGAGTGCACCGTTTGCATGCTGTCAGTCTGGTGATTGAACTGAGGATTCAAAGATTTAATATGTACTTCAAGGTACCTATGTTTCAAATTTGAGGGCCTACGGAGGTCGTTTGATATTTTTTAGAAAGGCGTCACGTGTTGCCAGGACATTGACTTCATCAGGTCCGCAGTGTCCACAAAGCCAGTTGGGCATTTTCCAAAATTAATATCTCTTCACTCGGGACTCATCTTGAGAAACCATTTGGTAGAATTCATCCTTGTATATCAGAGTACACGCCTGTCAAATGGCGAGATCAAGAAAGGTGTTTTGACAGGTTTGAAAATTACGCCTTCGCGATTAAATGTGAAAATGTGGGGTAACTGCCTAAAAGTTGCAAAATGCAATTTTATGATACGCAAATGATGCCGATCGTTTCCAGAGGTATGTTTGAGGTCCGTGAAGCATTTCAGAAGTCAGTTGTTTGAAAACGAAATTTTTTTTAGTCGGACCCACTTTGGGGCCCGACCTGGCTCATGCCCATGCATTAATTGTGTGACAAAATGTTTTCATTTCATGGCATTTCAACCCCTAGACATAATCGAGGAAGTGATTAATGATATTGGCTTATTCAATGTTGAATGTTCTACAGTAGCATATCAGAGGTTCCAAGTTTTAAAAAAAAACAAAAAAACTTATGCAATGGCTAGCAAGAGCCAAATTCCACAACTTTGCCAATTTCCCCCTTTGTTGTGCGTGGATTTTAAAGTGGTGTAGAGCATGTTGAAAAGGAAATAAAATCATACAAATGCAATAGCTAGCATCCTCCCATGCTCATGTGGTGATGGAGAGGGGGCAGCAGAAGGTGCTGGGCATGAAGTTAAAGAAAGGGGCAGCAAACAAAATCCCCATTCTCCTTGTTGTACGTGGTCTCCCCATTCCCTCTTTGTTGTTGCTTGGACCATTAGAGTTTGTAGACTGCAGTAAGAGCATGTAAAAACCCCAGCTAAAGTTCTGGAGTGGCAACGTGGCATTTAAAGCTATGTAAAACTTTCAAACACTCATTACACTCCCTCCTCCCCACGTGAGATCTCTGGTAGCAGATAACAGTAGTAGAAGCACCCAAACAAATGCATTTGAGACTGCCAGCATGTTGAAATGCAACCCCCCTTTGCGTGACATGGGAAATGGTGGAAGAGGCATTTCAAAAGGTTTTCAACCAAATGCTTTTGGCAGCAGTCCTCCGTCTCCTGCATGGCTTTGACAAGTGGAGAAATGCCCCCTGCGTGGTGTTTGGGAGGAGAGACATCGAAGGCTTTGCAATCTCCTCTGTTGTGTGGTTTTTGAGCAGCATTCAAAATTTTTATTCAAATGTAAAGTGCAGCAAACAAGTTTTCAAAACTCCAAATTGACATGGAATTGGCAGCAACATGAGATTTCCAAACGAATTCTAGTAACTCCTCCTTCTCTGGCATTGAAAAGGACCATCAAAATCTTCAGCAACATCCAAAATCGCCATTGAAAGTTACAGAGAGAGTTTTAACATACAGCTCCAGGCATAAGCCTTAATCCCACATTGGCTGGCAAGTGTTATTTTTAAATGTTTATAGTCAAATCCACATAGTAGTAATATGTCTAAGCCATAAAGGCTTTTGACGGATGGTGCCTATGGGTGCCCAAAGTGGGCCCACGCACAAGCACAGATCCTGAGGCGACGAAGGAGGTGACTGGGCGACGATCAGGTGGACCCCATGCAGGCACGCTTCTTGAGGCAGACGGACAAATTTTGCAGAGAAAGGCCGACTTAACCAGTGAGCAGGTTCGAGATGGATCAACGGTGCGCGCGGCTTCGTGAAGGCAAGATGCATGCCCGTTAGAGCTTGCAAAATGGCGAAATGAAAATGGCGAAAATGCAGCAGGTTAACCAGTGAGCATGTTGGATCAAGATCGACGGCCCGCGTGATTTCGCAGGCCAAAGATGCACGAAAGTTAGAGCCTATGAAATGGCGAAAGCTAGGTGGACAGATAGATGGCGGGTACAGTCAAATGTCTAGCAGGCGGGCCAGGTGAGGTGGTGCAGAAGTGGCACCTAGGTGGCGTACACGTGGCGGCCAAGTGACGGATGAGCAAGCAAACATGTGGCAGTGATGAGGTGTCATCCTAGGTGGCATCCAGTGGACCCCATCAGCCAATCATATCCTGCCACGTGGCACAAGCGTCAGGACCAAATGGAGGCAAAAATCAAAATTAAAATTAGTAAATGATATAGTTTAAAGTATATTAATAATTCAAAAATTTAAATGATGGTGCACATTGGGGAATTAATTTGCCCAGGACTCAATTTTTGGCCAAGGTATAAAGTGTTATATATTTTCGGAAAGCTCTTGGAATGAGGAATATAATTATGAAGTTAATTTTGACAAAGATTAGATATTTTGGAAGCAGTTTCCACGGGAGTAAAATTCAGTTAGAGAGAAGATATTTGATATTTTCAATTGCAGATTTTATTTTCTTCCCTCCTCTTTTTATTCCCAATTCTTCTCAGTTGTAAGGGTTCCATAATTCTGTGAGAATGGCTCCAGTTTTCATGGCTTCCAATTTTGAGTATTCTTGAAGATTGTACAGGGCAGGGCTTTTCCTTCAGTAATGGAGTTCAATTCTTGCTATAGGTGTTCTTAGTTGCAGGTTCTTGTGTATGTAAGGCATACATAAATTCACACAGGATTGTCTCTAGATTTGTATTTCCATTTTATCAAATCAGATCCTCAAGGAGGATGAAATTTGTTATCTCAAGGAGATAGTTATGATGTTTGCAGGGATTCTTCAAGGAAGGATTTAAATTCTATAATAAATCATAAAAAATGGAATATAGTTTCAAGATCTGATGATTTTGTGAATGATCTTAGTAATGCATTTATGCAAGGCATTAATGCATGAATATTTAATAATGAAGATGGATTTGCAATCGAAGCTTTCATTTATAGTTTGATGTATGACTCTATTGCCCTTGGATAAGGCACTGATCTTGCAATTAAAGGGGTTCTCAAACCAATTGAAAATCCAATCAGAATACCTTTAGTTTATGTTATGTTTTGAAATGTTTCATCTATCTCATGCTCAAGCATAGTTGAGTTTTATGTGTAGATCTAGCCCATCTACAATAAACTACTTGTTTTGGAGCCCTGGTGAGATCTATCTGTTTATGTTGATGCTGTCATAGGTGTGTAATAGGTTTAATTCTAAGCATCAAAGGTATACCCGCCTAGGTTTTGCAGAGCCTGAAGAGTAGAAGGATTCATGTCCTTGTCATGTTGTCCAAGCCCTAAGGTGTTTCATTGATTGAGATTGGCTATCTCATAGATAGATTTGCAGGTATACTTGGGTTATCACTTTTGGTGAACAACATATAGCACACATGATTTTCTTTGCTTGGGAAGGAACGCTTGACTGAGATCCACAAATTCCTTCATGTACCTCGTCCAATGCCTTTCTTATCTCATTTTTCTCCAAACATCAAAGGAGAGTACCATCAAGACTTCACCTGTATAGGGTTTCGACAATGATGGTGTATCGAGTAGTTTGGCAGATGAAGGTTTTTTATTGGTTATTTGATTGGTTGGGGAGAAGGGTGTGGTCACGTAAGTAAGTGAAGAACTCACCATACCATGGACATTCAGAACTGACAAGGTGACATATCATTTTAGTTTCAGGGATATCATATGTGGGGATCCAAAGTTGTTGTACCAAGAATTCATAGCATGTTGAATTTTGCGGAAGATCCAAGAGAGATGCAATTGTAGCCATTGCATTGGAAACTTGATTACGATCTCTGGGTACTTGCTCAAATGTGATAGTTGTAAATGATTCTTTGAAACTATCCACCATCCTTTTATATGGCACAAGCTTAGCATCCTTAGTTTGGTATTCATTGGTGACTTGTCACATGACTAGTTGAGAATCTCCATATACCTAAAGCTCTTTTAGATGCCATTGTATATCCAATCCGAGTCCTGTGATTAAGGCCTCATATTCTACTATATTATTGCTACATGAAAAAGTGAGCCTGTATGATTTTGGGATGTTGTCACCTTGAGGTGTGATAAAAATAATACCTGCCCCCGAGCCATGTCTAGCACATGAGCCATCAAAATATAGCTTCAAAGGTTGTGTAGCTATGATCATGAAGATCTCTTCATCTCGAAAATTGGAAACAAGAGGATGGTCACCTACGAGGGGTGCGTCAGCCAACTGATCTGCAATAACTTGCCCCTTGATAGCCTTGCGGTCTACATACTCTATATCAAATTCACTCAAGATCATAACCCAATTGGCCAAGCGGCCTGTCAATGCTGCCTTGCTGAGTAGGTATTTGAGTAGATCTATTTTGGCAATGAGTTGTACCTTGTGTGTTAACATGTAGTGCCTTAATTTGGTGGCTGCTAAGATAACTGCTAGGTAAGCTTGCTCAATAGGTGTGTAATTAAGTTCATAGCCTACCAATGTGCGAGAGATATAGTATACATCACATTCTTTGCCTTTTGAATTGTGTTGTGCCCTTAGTACTCCTAATGTCGTATTTGTAGTTGAAATATATGGCAATAGAGGTTTATTGGATCTGGTGGGATCAACAAGGGTGTATGCATTAGGTAGTCTTTAAGCATTTGGAATGCTTGCTGGCACTTTGTATTCCATTGAAAGAAGATATTCTTATGTAACAGATACGTGAAGGGATGACACTTACTAGCCAATTGTGCAATGAATCTCCGAATTGATTGCATTCGCCCTTATAGTGTCCATAACTGACTGATGTTCTTTGGAGGTGGCATGTCCATGATTTCTTTGACTTTCGTCGGATCTACTTCAATACCTTTCCTTGAGACAATGTATCCTAAGAGATTACCAGAGCTTACTCCAAAGACACATTTCTTTGGATTGAGATGGACATGATATTGTTCTAATCTTTGAAAGATTTGACCCAGTATTGCTAGATGACCCTCTCTTGTGAATGATATAGCTAGTAAATGATCGATAATCTTTCATTATAGTGCGCATGATGTTATGAAAGATGGTAGTCATAGCTCTCTAATAGGTTGACCCTACATTCTTTAGACCAAATAGCATCACATTCCAATAGTAGTTTCCCCATGGGCATGTGAAAGCAGTCTTATGTTGATCCTCTAGAGCAATCTTGATCTGGTTGGACCCTGAAAAGACATCCATAAGAGAAAGCATTGCATGACCCACTATTATATTGACAATCATGTCGATGTTTGGTAAGTGGAAGTCATATTTAGGGCATGCTTTGTTCAAATCTCTGAAATCTGTATAGATACATATGCCCACATTAGGTTTACCAACATCTACAATATTTTAGGTCCAATTTGCATAATCGATTGGTCTGATGAAACCAACATCCAAGAGATTTTTGAGTTCCACTTTGACAAGAACAACAATTTGTGGGTGCATCTTTCTGAGATTTTATTTAACAGGTTTAGCTCCTTCTGCTACAGTTAGGTGATGCATAACCAAATTAGGATCTAGGCTAGGCATCTCTGCATAAGATCATGTGAGATTGATTTGACGCTGCAGGAAGAAATCCACAAATTTTGGCTATTCCTCTGGAGTTAATAGAGATGCCCAATGTATTTGGTGACGAGTCTCAGGGGTCCTTACATTGAATTCTTTTGTTTCTTTGATTATGATTGTTGATCTCTCCTGATTCGTACTAGAGGGAAGGATGTCAAACCTTTCATCCGCAAGTGCCTCAAAGAGGTTTTCACCTTTGGATACTCTCTTTATTTTTACTTATTTGGGATCAACAAGTGCCACTGTGTGGTTTTCACTAGAAGATTCATGTTTTATTGTGATATTTTTGCAACTGAAAGGTTTGGCATCTATCCCAAAGTGTGTTGCACTGTTAATTTTGATTGCAAAACTAGCTTTATGGTCCCCTCTTGGTATGTTATTTTGTATTTCTAAAAATTCTATGAGCGCCTCATCGTTTTGGAAGTGACCAAGACATGGGAGATTTGGTTGGTTCCAATCAATGAGTTCGGGGTAGATGATAGGCATTACCTCATTGATTAAGTTGAGTTCAAAGGAGGTGCCAGTGAGGGTTAATATAGATGAGTGAAGTTCATCAATGGTACTCTCCTTGTTAGATTCTGGAGTAGGATTTGACGTAGGGCCTATGGAAGTTTCTTCTTTCTCAGGAACCCAAAAGATTTTAATCCATGCCTCTCCATAAACTAGGATATCTTTACGAGGTGGTGGAGGTGATGTGTCTTCCTCGTCTAAATTATTTAGATTCACTGAATCCCCTTCCCACTCATGCAAGTCGGTTTTTGAATCACTCTCTAACATCTGATTACTGTACCAAGCTGGGATGTCCTTTGAATTGAAGAGTGTATTGGTCACATGTTGTGCATTTTTTAAGGTGGGATTGCTAGTGTTGCTGATGGGTTTACCGGTGTTGTTAATGTTGTTGGTATAGTTGGTTCTACTATTGCTACTGATGGGATTATCGGTGCTATTGATGCTTCTAATAGTTTTGATGCTACTTATGGGATTATCAGTTTTGTTGGTGCAGGTGGTGTTGAGTGCCGTAGATATAATCAAGGATGGCCTCCTTTGAGTAACTAGTTGATACACGATTTTGCTGGGTTTTCCTTTGAATCTAAGCTTAGGAAGAGATTCCTTTTGAAAACCTATTCCCGTTTTATCTTTGGGTTTCAAATCAAGTTGTAAGGGCTCGTGTCATCTTTGTTTGCAATGTCCTAAAGCACTCTAGCCATCATAGCCCATTCTTTGCATGATAGTGAGGCCTTTTCCATATTTATCAGTGAGAAGAATCCCATGTGGATGGTAGTGGAAGAAGCACGTGAACTATATGTAGGGAATCCATGGGACATGAATTGAGAAACTAAAGGAGGTGATGCAATAGGTGTGCTCTCTACAACGAATTTTGGGTTCACTTGGTGTAAGATACTTTATAACATATTTGAGCAGAATTTTGATTCTGTAGTTGCCCAATTGTATCTATAAGTATTCAAATAGGTGCATTCTTGAGTCATTTGGGCATTCATACTCATGGAGAGTAGAAAATCATGCATTAAGGGCTCAACATGGAGGTAGACACCCTGCATATTATAGGTCAATTTCTTGGAAGTGGTGATTACATGGATGCTATTGGGAGTAAAAGTCAATTTTTGGCTAAGTGGATGTTCAAGGATGCATGGAAATTTGGTGACAAGGGCCATGAAAAATGTGGGGATGGATGTATGTGGGTATGGAGTTCCTATTGATACCATTTTCTAAATGGGGCATGTGGGAAGATAGATGACCTATTTATAATATCTTTTTCTCTGAAGTAGCCACAAAGGGTTCTTGAAGAAGGAAGATTTAGTATACAACCAATGTGGGTTTTGAACTTTGAAAGATAGATATCTTCACATGGTTTGGTTGGGGTATGGGTGGGAATATGCATACCTATTGGAGTTCATTTACTGACAGTGTTTGAGGACATTAGGGGTGTTTGAGGATCTGTGAACATATGGTATGTATCAAAGATACACTTTTTCAATGGATCATGGGGATGTAGGCAGAAGAACTATATACTAGATGGACTTTTGTAAAGTGGCAATAGGTTTGGACTTTGAGTGGATAGGTTTCCTACTATAGTTATATGTTGATTAAATACGAATAAGGGACAAACCAATGTTTTTTGTCAGGTTGGAGCAAACCACCATTGATGAAGGGAAACAAACACTGTTGTGAAATTGGAGCCCTATAGGCATAGGAGGATACAAGAAAAAAAAATGCAAAAGGTCTAGAGATTAAGAAGGTGTATCCTACATTTGAATGGGTGGCAGATTATTTCCTTAAAGAGTGGTTGTAGATGATGAAGACGCAATGCATACAATGCCACAAGGACATGTTGGGGGTTTTTCTCCTTATGGAGTTCCACAAAACAAAGAAAACCAAACACCCTATAGTAGTAGAAATCTTGCTAACTTGGAGATAAATATTAACTGGCTGAAGGTGCATTTATTATGCCAAGAGGTGGAAATACAATGACAGCAAGACATGGAATGTAATGGTATGAGTGTGTTAACAAAAACTTTTAAAGAGCTGACATATATTTATGAAAAAACACTATAAAGCAAATTAAATAAAAATAACTATAAAGTAAATAAAATAAAATAACTACAAAGTAAATAAAATAAAATAACTCTTTAGTAAATACAAAGAAAGTAATCTCTAAATAATTCTAAGGTAGCTTAATATAACTATTAAGTGAAAATAACTCTAAGTATATGAAATAAAATAAATATAAGTTATGTAAATAAAAGAAAATAAATTTAAATAATTCTAAAGGAAAATAAAACTAAGATATTTATCTTTAAAAAAATCTATCCAAATGTGGAGAGATATTCTTATTGATAGATACCTAATTATAAATGGCTTTCCATCCCCAGACTGGTGACATATAGGAGTGGTAAATAGGCCTCATACATTTATTGACGGGACATTAGCAAACAGATCCTCAGACATGGTATTGGAGTCCGCCCTTTCCCATTTATAAATTTAAAAACTACCTTGTAAAGTAAAACTGAACAAGGAGCTTTTACTCACCATAGTTTGTTTGACAGTAACTTAAAAAACTACCTTGTATTCTCTAAAACTATTAGAGATGCTGAACTTTAATATTTAAATAAAACTCAACATTATTTTTTTCTTTAAATTATGTAGAATATTCTGAAGTTTACAATAGAAATGTATTAGAGCACAAATAATTTAGCTGGGGCTGAACAACACATTAATGTTTATAAAGGTTAAGAAAATAATGTGAGTGCTATAAGCTGCCAGAAATAGCTGGGGCCTGAAAAACATATTGAGCATTCAACAGAGTCTACTCTCTTAATTTGTGTTGCTTGAGTTTGTCAGACATGTCAAAGGTTACATCTAGCTCAATATGGTTAAGGGGAATGCATAAGGTGTGTTACACATGTTTCAGTTTTCATTTGTCTGATAGCTACATCATTGTCTTGATAAATAAAGTACAAAAAATGCTCGATGTACATGTTGTTTGAAAGTTGGGTTGGAAACAGGACCATGGACTCCTCCAGAGGACGTTCTATATGGCAAAATCTAGGACCAAAAGTAGTGATCTTTTTGTTTTGAAATCTCTCCTCTAGTTCTTGTGTTTCATTAGTTTAGTAGAAGATATTCATTGAATTGAGTAGCGTGCTATCAATGCATATTAGTTGTATGAAATGGATTGATTAAAGAGATTTGTAAGCTATTTGTAGTTAGTACTGTATGAATCTTAAGAAATAATCTTCTAAAACTAAATGGGTATGTTATTTTCATTCCAGTATTTCAAGTTGCACATGCTGAAATTATCATAAAGAATTAAAAAGTTTGTAGTTGTGAAAAAACTTAGGCAGTTGTTTTTGTAAGCCCATTTACCAATCATGCAGCATTGAAAACATATCCTCAAATTTTTAAAGTTTTTACAATCCTCAGATCGTGTGGGACGTGTTGCAAGTTGTGATGGCTGAACTACTTGAGACCCACTCTAAAAGGAGCAAACATCTCTGCTGACTGCAACAGAAGGTGAAGGGGGTAAAATATCGTTGCTTTAAACTGTTGTAGCAGTGAAAGATGTCACTAGTGGACATAAAAAAAAGGTACAAAGTTGCCATATTCAATCTGTCTCTAAAATGGAAGAGATTTTGTTGTTGTTAGTAGCATGTACAAGAGGTTGTTGTGTAAGGAAGTTTACAGAGGATCTGTAGAAGAGTTCGTAGTTGTGTGTTAAAGAAGTTCTATTTGTTGAAGGCAAAGTCAATGTTTGGTACAACAATAGCTATAGAGGATTGATCCCTATAGTGATCAACAAAATCATGCAAGTGTGAAGCCACGTGTAGCTGCCAGAAAAGGTAAATCACAGAAAAGACGGTCAAAGCTTGTTAACACAGCCATAGCTATTAAAAATGGCAATATTTAAGAAGAACATTGAAGATCTGGAAAGCCACTATGGCAAATCTGGTGAAGGATGTTGGAGAAAAGAGAAACAACGGCTGCAAGATTTGTAAAAGACAAATGTAAAAGAAAGTGCACGTGGGCCTAGAGAGTAAAGGCATGCAGATCTATCAAAAGTAACCAAAGAAAAGTTAAGATCATTGTCCTTTTGTATGATGAAGTGCAAGGAATATAGCCTGGACGATCTATTGTGTTGGACATTATCCAAGATGATTACTACGATCTCGATGAAAGTCTTGGGATGGTCTGTTTATTCTTAGGCGAGAGAAATGTTCCTACGTCTTTGTGTTTCTTGATTATTTGAAGCTAGTTCTTAAGTCTATATTCAGTGATTGTATCAAAGTTGTATGATAATGAATGCATGACTAGGCGAAGTTGTAAATGAGCTTGAGGTTGCTAGCTATATTCGATTTGTATGATATTTTTATGAAGCATCGAATAGTGATATTGTATTTAGAGGGATCTTAAGTGACATACCAATAAATTGTATTTGTAGTACCCCTACTCGTTTGAACTCATTAGACTCATATTTTATTATTGTTTTCTTTCAGTGGATACATTACCATGATTTGTTATTCAGACTTATTTAACACTATTTTACGTTTTATCTGGATATGAGATGCATAATTTATTTGCAGTATTTCAGTACTTGTGATTTATGACATTTTATGGATTACTCCTATGTACTGACACTTTACTTTAACTATGCAATGCGGAATTATATATTGTGTGTCTGCGAGTGTATTGGATGCAAGGGGGCGATTTTCTTTCACTCGTTTCGATGAGACAGGGAACGCCACGATTCTCCTTCATCGATGTGCATGTCGTGTTTTCTATATTGTATATACGCATGTGTGGTTCGGTGATGCCAGATATTGTAGGTACAAGTACCGGATAGGTACGGGGTATCGTCTCCACCTGGCTTCACAGGTCTGAGCATGCCTTATATATTTTCCGATGGAAGTGGAGGAGATAGTAGTTGACCCTATTTGATTCAGTTACACTCGTGTGAGTGTCGTGAGTTGTCGTTCGGTCAGTTTGTTCGGCCTTCGTATTTTGTTGTTGATCTTTTACGAGTATTTGCTTGAGGTTTGCTCAGTTTGTGTGTTAATGGTTTTAATTACTGGATGTTATGTTTTATTTGTCTGTGAAGGGTGAAAAATTGTTAATAAGCTGAATTATCGAAACTATATTCAATCTTTGGTTTTCAAAATTTATACTATCGTTACACGTATTTAATATGTAGATTTGGACTCAAACATATACATATACATATACACGTAGGTAATTATGAGTCATATTCAATTATGTTGATTATTCTTAATAGGATTATCTATAAGTTGGATTTTATGACGTAACGTACAGTATATCGAATATTTATTGTCTTTCGTACAAAAAAAGAAATACATCTTTATTAAGCATCATTTTGGTTACAATAATACAAATTTTATATAAATATTAGTTAGATAATTGTGAAATCAATCATATATATATATATAAACAATTATCTTGAGAATAAATATAAAGACATATTATACAT
The DNA here is from genome assembly GCF_030272615.1 of Cryptomeria japonica. Lineage (NCBI taxonomy): Eukaryota > Viridiplantae > Streptophyta > Pinopsida > Cupressales > Cupressaceae > Cryptomeria > Cryptomeria japonica. The sequence goes on from NC_081410.1 coordinate 570,476,873, forward strand.
ATGTATATGAATCGACCATATACACATATATAAATATGTAATTATGATATATAAAAATATATTAAAAAAAAATTGGAAATTAAAATAAAAAAAATAAAAAAACATAATATAATAATAATAGCGAATAATGAGGGTGGTGGTTTAGTTTTAATAAAAAATTTAAAACTAATAGGGTGGTCGATAGTAATATCGACCACCCCCTTAATAAAAGGGAGGGGTCGGTATTACTACCGACCACCCTCCTCCCTTTGCATTATATATACCCCACGTTAACTTGCAAATACGGTGGAGGCACCAATTTATATGCAAACTTTTCCATTAAGGTATGTAGTGGTGGGAATAATGCAAGGTAGGAATTAAAGTTAGTATTAGTTTGGAAAGTGACATGGTTTACCAGCCCACGTAAACCCACCGATCACCCCTCTCCCTTTCCATTAAGCCAAACACGACCCTCCTCCCTTTCGATAAAGCATGCTCCACATTGCAAGTAGAAACCACGATGGCTATCCCACGTAACATCCATCTTGCATGCAGGAATCGATGAGTAGGGCGACATATTGGGAAGCCACCGAGACTTGGGAAGGCAGATCACTCCACGTAACATCATATCACTCCTCCCTTTTGTTATACATGCCTCCTCACATTTAAATAGATGCTCCTCCACGTTGCAACAAACACAGACATCCCTCTCACTTTTCATTATGCTAAACCCACCCACTCCTCCTTCGCGATGGAACCTTCTCCACGATGAACATAGACCGCTTCTTCCAAGGCATAGCCCACGTGCTAAATGCATGTATCGCTAGTTAAGGATAGGTTAATAGATAACGAGGAGATCATGAGTAGTCCTGGCAGCGTGAGCTTAATACTCGCCCATGACAACTTCCTTAGTCCGCAAAGGAAGACGTCGACTGTTACATAGTCCACAACCTTTGGTTGATAACAGCAGAAGGAAATGAATGAGAGGGCACATGTGCCATGAAAATAGGAAAGCTCAACGTAATGCATAGAAGACTCCTCATCGAACACAATCATCGAGCTTTTGAATGGGGAGAAAACATAGGATATTTTTGGATAAATAGAGCTGGTAGAAAGGAAGGAGGGGGATTTGCATCCAAGGAAGGACGGTAGACCTCGGGAGGAAAAGAATAGAGTAGAGGAAAAGAATATAATAGAAGGAAGAATAGAATAGAAGCAAGTATCAAAGAGAGTTGGTTTTTGAGATAGAGTTGGGAGTATATTGGAGATAAGGTTCGTAAGCAAGGCGCGTTATCATTTGATAAAAGGGCATTGAGGTTTTGCATACGGGTCAACTTTGCAAAAGGTCAGGAAATTCTTTAGTTTTGGATCATTATTATTTACAAAGTCTTTGTTATAAGTAATGATTATGATCTTGCTTATGTTATAGTTATGGTGAAGTATCATTTATTGTTTGGGTTAGTTAATGAAAAATCATAGAATATTAAGTGTAATTACATTATAGCTATAGTAGTGGAATTTTGTTTAAGAACATATTGCACACTTGTTATTATATAAAAGAAATTTATGCTTGCGTTCAAAACCTAGTTATTAAGATTTATTAGATGTTGCTCTAGGAGAGTTTGGCGAGTAATGGCTTACTATTGAAACATTAGGTTTATGACTTATTAAATAATGTATTAATATAGTTGTAAGTATTATTTTTTGGAAGTCTTTATTTGCAAGTTCTTTATGCATTTGACTGTTTTAAGGAAAGATTGCCTATGTTAGGATCTTGTGTAAATGGTGTTTTCTGTCAAGTTTTAAATTCCAATTTTTGTTGCATTATCATTGTGTCCTATGTTATTATGTTTCCTTGGTCAGGTGTCGATGTATAACTTTATGGATGTGAGCCATTGTGTGTTTTGTCCAAATGGTCAACCTTTGGTTAGTAAATCGTGTATCCTTCACCTATGGTTTGTCAGGATTAGGTATGGTTGTCTGTTTTGCCATAGAGTTCTCGTAGAGAGGATTGTTCTTGTAGTGTCTTATGACAAAGAGTGGCTTTCGAGTGGGGGCTGTGCCCAAAGTGGATGACAAGATAACCCATCGGAAGTTAGTTAAAAAGTGATAACCTAAAAATTGATATGGGTGAGATAAATATTAATTAAGATAATGTGCCTCATGCATACGTGTAGTGCTTGTACAGGGCTCATAATGCTACGAGAAGGCCTGGAATAGAAAACTAACCACCTTATCTTCATGAAAGGATTGGTAGGGTCCGCATGAGACTGAGTTGGAGCCGGAAGCCAGGAGAGGTTACCAGGATAGAGAGTCGGGACCTAGGAGGTTGTACCATGGTATCCATCTTAAACTATGCGATGACACTCTCTCCTTAGAGTCACTAGTTTTTGTGAGTTGAGTCACATGAATGTTTGCAGAATCATGTATTTCTTTTGTACTTGTTTTACTTTACTTGCTTGAGGGTTTTCTACTATCTCCTAGCATGGTGGGGTGGTTCCATTTTGGGATCACATGGTCGGGTGGTAGTGTCACTTCCCATCGGATGTTCTGGAATGTATCTTCAGGTGAGGAAGGGCTTTGCTGGTGTTCTTGGTTCTCTTGTTCATGATCATTGTTCAGTGGAAACCTTGAGGTCATTGTATCAAACTTTTATGTAACCTTTATTTTGTAACATTATAATTCATGGTGTATTTTTGTAAAACATGTATTTATGGATATTATAAAAAAAAATATTATTAGAATGTATGTTATTTCAGTTACTTAAATATTTTGTATATATTAAATGATTGCTTTGGAGTACTTTGAATTCTTTCATTATGGAATTTAGATGTATATTTTATCTTAAACATTTAATTTTCCTAAAATAGCTGAACAATAGGATTTTTTCGTGGTGTTAATATAATCTACGAAGTAATCTTCATTGGTAACCCTTAGGAAATCAAGTGTTAGACTTCTGTTGTGTTATTAAATGTACAAGTGATATAATTAAAGCACTTGTTCTTTAAAAAAAAAATTATTTCACCCTTAGTTGCATAGATTGTGATGTTTTCCTTTAGGGTTTCTGGCGGGGCATTACAGTATTGTTGTTGAGTAAATTGCATGCTCATTATCTAATCTGCAAAGTATGTAAAGTTTGCATTTCCTTGTTGATAGTCGTTTTCCTTGTTAGTATTGTTCTATTATCTCATGGTTAATATTAGATTAAGGTAGATTGTTTTCCTTGTTTTTACTATTTTGTTATATCAATGTTGATGTCGATCAAGGTAGACCATGTCCTTGGGTTAGCTTTGTTTTGTTATTTTTGCGTTGTTGTTTTTGGTTGGAAGCCAAACTTAGTTCTACAATAAGTAACCATGAGCATCTTGATATATCTGTTAGAACTAGGTCCTAGTATGACAATTTAACACCCTAAGCTAAGTAAGAACTTATGTTAGTCTCTCCGTGATTGGGTTAAAAAACTATCCTTTTCAACTAGTTTACCAATGGTCAATTGGACCCTTGAGTAAGTTGCAAGTACACAACTCTTTTCTTAATAGGTTGAGTAAGTGTACTGAAAATGGACTACAATCTACGTGCTTATTGTAAAACCTTTTCCAAGGTGGTGCAACAATCAACATGCATCTGTCAGTTCATAAGAGTCATACACCACTAGCCAGAGTGTCATGCAAGTTGGGGGTACCTATAGCATATGATCGGTTTTTCATAATAGATTATAAACACCAATCTCAGAGGCTCATTGACAATTGTGAACTATCCTCTATATGCTTCCTTCGTGAAGGGTTGGGTCATTCTAGTAAGAAGTTGGTGTGAGGGACTTATGTTTATGGTTGGATGGAAAATCCCTTGATGATGCTCTCCCTCTCCCTATTGAAATGAGATAAGCATCTATTCATAAAAAATTTTATTACTTTGTAAACTTTTAAACTCTTCTCTCTCTTTACTTTAAGATATGAAGTTGTTAGATGTTAGTTAACATTTTCTTTCTACTAATGGTTAATTAGTTGAAATTAAGTTAGTTATTAATAGTTTCAATTTTAGCTAAACATGAATTAAATGAATTTATTTTCTTAGAATTAGTATAAGTTAATATATTTTTTCCATTCTAGAATTTTAGGTTGTTACATAGATGGTGTGAGGTTCAAATGGTAAGGAGATTGATAAATGACAAAGGAATTAAAAATATTTGTATATGTAATTGGATTAAAGGCCATAAAATGTTGTGTGTTTTTTGTGTAGGGGATAGATCGCATTCATAAACATAAGATAGCGAAGAAAGTTGGAAATATTTTCTTGGGAAATGAAGGCATCAAACTATTCCCAAAATTTAAGATAAATTTTAATTAGTGATGTGGAAACAAGAGAAAACAATTATTTATTTTCCACATTAGTGAAAAGTCTGCAATTGATCTTGATTTGTTTTTGATAAGTTAAGTAGGGTTTAGAAAGAGACTCAGCCCTTTTATATTATGAAATATATTGCATGAAGCACATCATGTCAAAAATAAATAATCAGTAGGGAAACAACGTAACAACTAAAGTGTAACTATGAATAGTATAACATGGAAATCTGGAACAACAATAAGACAACAACAAAATGACATAGGAAACAACCTTAAAATGATTAAAAAAACCCAACAAAATCATGGAGATTTAAAAAAGTGATCTAAGGATTTTTTGTTAACCTTAGTGTTAGGATCCTCCCCTAAATTATGTTTCTTGAGACAAGGATGAACCAAACAAATATGTTCCACCTTATTATTCACCATATGATCTTATAAGATAGAGGAAGAAGGATTATCCTTCTCTCCTAAGAACCTTTTCTTATGGCTATGAGAATTTGGTGAACCACCTAAAGAATCATCATGCATTTTTATTGTATTAAAGGTAGAATAAGATTTGCCCTTGATATCATGGATAAGGGAAAACTGTTGAATAGTAGTTGGCATTTGATTCTTCTTCCTCCAAAAACAAGTTGGTTATTTTTCTTGGTTACACAAGTAGATGTAGAATGATCCACTTTACTTCATACATTATTTACATTTACATAATATGCATTATTTATCATAATAGCATACTTACCCCACAATTAAGTAGAACCCTTATGTGTTTTGTGTTTTGTGATCTTTGTCCTTCGATTTATCCTTCTTGGGGGCATATCATTATGATAATGTTCTTCTATTTTGAATGAATTTATACTACCTTAAAGCAATTGCTCCCATTGTGGCATACACAATCTCTTTAATGTGGGGGCATACACTCTGCTCAATATTTCTATTTTTGTGCATCTTGATACTCAAGTTACTTTGTGAACTTAATATTTTGTTGAGTATTTTTGGTATTTTTCTTTCCACATGACTCATAGTAAATGAACCTTACTAGGCATGTAGTCACGGTTCTCTTCCTCTCTCTTTCTTATGATGTCCTTTTTATCTTGATCTTGAAGTCATAAGATACCTAAAGTCCACTAGGGGCTTGTTATGTCTTGCCTCCTTAGCATCTTGATGAAAGCCTTTCAATTTGAATCTTTTAAATTTACTCAGATTATTCTTAGTCTTATACTCTCGCTAAAGTGGGGGCTAAATGTAGTGTCCTAAATGAAACTGTAGGCTATTTGATAGATTTTATGTGGGTGGAAGAGAAAGAAATAAGGAAGAAGAGCAACTAGTCAAGGGATAAAAGCCAACGAATATCCTTCCGCCATGGCTACAACAGCAACACTTGCAGATAACTACAATACACTAAAAAATTCTTGTTTCTTGTATCGTATGACTGCAACAGAAGGTGAAGGGGGTAAAATATCGCTGCTTTGAACTGCTGTAGCAGTGAAAGATGTCACTAGTGGACATAAAAAAAAGGTACAAAGTTGCCATATTCAATGTTTCTCTAAAATGGAAGAGATTTTGTTGTTGTTGGTAGCATGTACAAGAGGTTGTTGTGTAAGGAAGTTTACAGAGGATCTGTAGAAGAGTTCGTAGTTGTGTGTTAAAGAAGTTCTATTTGTTGAAGGCAAAGTCAATGTTTGGTACAACAACAACTATAGAGGATTGATCCCTACAGTGATCAATAAAATCATGCAAGTGTGAAGCCACGTGTAGCTACCAGAAAAGGTAAATCACAGAAAAGACAGTCAAAGCTTGTTAACACAGCCGTAGCTATTAAAAATGGCAATATTTAAGAAGAACATTGAAGATCTGGAAAGCCACTATGGCAAATGTGGTGAAGGATGTTGAAGAAAAGAGAAACAACGCCTGCAAGATTTGTAAAAGACAAATGCAAAGAAAGTGCACGTGGGCCTGGAGAGTAAAGGCATGCAGATCTGTCAAAAGTAACCAAAGAAAAGTTGAGATCATTGTCCTTTTGTATGATGAAGTGCAAGGAATATAGCCTGGACGATCTCTTGCGTTGGACATTATCCAAGATGATTACTATGATCTCGATGAAAGTCTTTGGATGGTCTGTTTATTCTTAGGCGAGAGAAATGTTCCTAGGTCTTTGTGTTTCTTGATTATTTGAAGCTAGTTCTTAAGTCTATATTCAGTGATCGTATCAAAGTTGTATGATAATGAATGCATGACGAGGCAAAGTTGTAAATGAGCTTGAGGTTGTTAGCTATATTCGATTTGTATGATATTTGTATTCAGAGGGATCTTAAGTGACATACCAATAAATTGTATTGTCGTTGAGTAAATTGCATGCTGATTATCTAATCTGCAAAGTATGTAAAGTTTGTATTTCCTTGTTGATAGTCATATTCCTTGTTAGTATTGTTCTATTATCTCATGGTTAATATTAGATTAAGGTAGACCGTTTTCCTTATTTTTTACTATTTTGTTATATCAATGTTGATGTCGATCAAGGCAGACCATGTCCTTGGGTTAGCTTTGTTTTGTTATTTTTGCATTATTTTTTTTGGTTGGAAGCCAAACTTAGTTCTAGAATAAGTAACCATGAGCATCTTGATATATCTGTTAGAACTAGCTCCTAGTATGACAATTCAACACCCTAAGCTAAGTAAGAACTTATGTTAGTCTCTCCATGATTGGGTTAAAAAAATATCCTTTTCAACTAGTTTACCAATGGTCAGTTGGACCCTTGAGTAAGTTTCAAGTTCACAACTCTTTTTTTAATAGGTTGAGTAAGGGTACTGAAAATGGACTACAATCTACGTGCTTATTGTAAAACCTTTTCCAAGGTGGTGCAACAATCAACATCCTTCTGTTAGTTCATAAGAGTCATACACCACTAGCCAGAGTGTCATGCAAGTTGGGGGTACCTATAGCATATGATTGGTTTGTCATAATAGATTATAAACACCAAGCTCAAAGGCTCATTGACAATTGTGAACTATCCTCTATATGCTTCCTTCGTGAAGGGCTGGGTCGTTCCAGTAAGAAGTGGTGTGAGGGACTTATGTTTATGGTTGGACGGAAAATCCCTTAATGATGCTCTCCCTCTCCCTATTGAAATGAGATAAGCATCTATTCATCAAAAATTTCATTACTTTGTAAACTTTTAAACTCTTCTTTCTCTTTACTTTAAGATATAAAGTTGTTAGATGTTATTTAATGTTTTCTTTCTACTAATGGTTAGTTAGTTGAAATTAAGTTAGTTCTTAATAGTTTCAATTTTAGCTAAACATGAATGAAATGAATTTCTTTTCTTAGAATTAGTATAAGTTAATATATTTTTTCCATTCTAGAATTTTAGGTTGTTACATAGATGGTGCGAGGTTCAAATGGTAACGAGATTGATAAATGACAAAGAATTAAAAATATTTGTATATGTAATTGGATTAAAGGCCATAAAATGTTGTGTGTTTTTTGTGTAGGGGATAGATCGCATTCATAAACATAAGATAGCTAAGAAAGTTGGAAATATTTTCTTGGGAAATGAAGGCATCAAACTATTCCCAAAATTTAAGATAAATTTTAATTAGTGATGTGGAAACAAGGGAAAACAATTATTTATTTTCCACATTAGTGAAAAGTCTGCAATTGATCTTGTTTTGTTTTTGATAAGTTAAGTAGGGTTTAGAAAGAGACTCGACCCTTTTATATTACGAAATATATTGCATGAAGCACATCATGTCAAAAATAAATAATCGGTAGGAAAACAACGCAACAACTAAAGTGTAACTATGAATAGTATAACATGGAAATTTGGAACAACAATAAGACAACAACAAAATGACATAGGAAACAACCTTAAAATGATTAAAAAAACCCAACAAAAGCAAGGAGATTTAAAGAAGTGATCTAAGGATTTTCTATTAACCTTAGTGTTAGGATCCTCCCCTAAATTATGTTTCTTGAGACAAGGATGAACCAAACAAATATGTTCCACCTTATTATTCACCATATGATCTTATAAGATAGAGGAAGAAGGATAATCCTTCTCTCCTAAGAACCTTTTCTTATGGCTATGAGAATTTGGTGAGCCACCTAAAGAATCATCATGCATTTTTATTGTATTAAAGGTAGAATAAGACTTGCCCTTGATATCATGAAGAAGGGAAAATTGTTCAATAGTAGTTGGCGTTTGATTCTTCTTCCTCCAAAAACAAGTTGGTTATTTTTCTTGGTTACACAAGTAGATGTAGAATGACCCACTTTATTGCATACATTATTTACATTTACATAATATGCATTATTTATCATAATAGCATACTTACCCCACAATTAAGTAGAACCCTTATGTGTTTTGTGTTTTGTGATCTTTGTCCTTCGATTTATCCTTCTTGGGGGAATATCATTATGATAATTTTCTTCTCTTTTGAATGAATTTATACTACCTTAAAGCAATTGCTCTCATTGTGGCATACACAATCTCTTTAATGTGGGGGCATACACTCTGCAAAATATTACTATTTTTGCGCATCTTGATACTCAAGTTACTTTGTGAACTTAATATTTTGTTGAGTATTTTTGGTATTTTTCTTTCCACATGACTCATAGTAAATGAACCTTACTAGGCATGTAGTCACGGCTCTCTTCCTCTCTCTTTCTTATGATGTCCTTTTTATCTTGATCTGGAAGTCATAAGATACCTAAAGTCCACTAAGGGCTTGATATGTCTTGCCTCCTTAGCATCTTGATGAAAGCCTTTCAATGTGAATCTTTTAAATTTACTGAGATTATTCTTAGTCTCATACTCTCGCTAAAGTGGGGGCTAAATGTAGTGTCCTAAATTATACTCCCTTACAATTTTGACTGCATTTGAGTCCTCACCAAGTAGCATCTGTGCTATGAGGCCTAAATAGGACCTGCTTATGCTCTTTCTTTCCATATTTATAAACAATTTCATTTTGCACATCACCCTGCCCTTTTATTTCCATGCCTGATTAGGCAGTACTAGGGCGCCATGCCCTAGTCCTCCCAATCTGGACCCAAATTTGGGCCTCTTAATGATTATGTAATATGAGTAGGAAATTCATCTTTGTGACAACTCATGTCAAAAAATTAGTTTGTTTTTCAATGAGAAAGTATAAAAAAAGGTCTACCCCTCTTATTTGATCATCCACACACATAAAATTCAATTCGATAGCAAGTAATCAAGCATTCAAGTTCAAGAAAGCAAGCAATTAGTCCTATTTCCATCATTAGAGTAGAGATAAAGTTAAGATTCAAGAATTGGAGTTGACATTCATGTTCTATCTAATTAAAGACTTCATGAAACCCTAATTCTATGTGGAGACAAACAAAACTTCACAACGAGGTATATCATTTGTGTTTCAATCATTATTCAGCATCTCCCTCAAAAGGAGAACATTTTCATTATTGCAATTCAATCAGATTTCATTTCTATTTCATGGTTAATTCCAAAACCGGGGTTTGAACTAAGGAAAACCTCTATTCCCAACCTATTTCCCTTCACTAGTGTGCAGAGGAACATGTACGAAGATGCAATCTTTAGGATAAGATCTATTTATATAGATAAATCAATCCCCCATTGGAGTGCGAAAAGTTCAGAGGACCAAACCGACTGTCATACTAGTCCTAACAATTCAGTAGCTCCTTCTCAAAATGGGTTTGAATTCTCTTACAATCCTTAGATCCAGTTTCGTGGCTCAAACTAACAACTATAGCATACTGTTTATCATTTTTACATCAATTCTAGCACCTTTACCTTAATTTCAATAAATTCAATATAAATCAATTCAACTCAAGGGAAAGAAGAGGGCACATTCAACACCCCTAGAATTAGATCAGCATTTAGGCCTCTTAGGTTTAGATGTATTTAATTCCTACCTTTCTCTAATGTAATGGTACCCAAGTAAAAATTAGCAGTTTTCATACATCTAATGGTGGAAACCCTAATTTTTTACCATTACATTATTAAAGCCTATTTCTAGCCTTTATACTATAAAAGTGATGTCATATATTTGCATGGTGATCTAAGACCCTATTTTGAGCAGAGTGCATCTAATTCATAGCTTGTTCAACCTATTTTGTGTCAACAATGGCATTACTTATTTGCATCTGGGGCAGTACTTATGCCATTCGGGGCAGTACTTATGCCATTCTTATCCCTCAAAACTAGGCCCACATTTGAATATTTCAGTGCCAGCTTTTTGCTAGTTGGTTGCTGATTATGATGTTTCAATATGACCATTGGAGGTCAGCCGAATTTATGAAATACCATGACAGCCCTATATAAGAGCATTCTTTTAATTCATTTTCATCTTTCATAATCCATAAGCATCCACATTCATTATCATCCACTTACATCCATCAAGCATGAAAGAAACATTTCATCCCACTGTATCTATTTACATTCAAAGACAATAGCATCATCAACTTCAATAAGGTTTGCGTATAACATTCATCATTTTATTTTAGCATTTCTAATTCAATTATAGGGTTTTGGCCTAGAAAAACCCTTATCAACAATACTATTTTTCTACTTTGTTTCTGTAGGTGATAGATTAAAAATAAATTATTATAGATTCGGGAAGAGTAGACTAAGACACACATAATCAAATTTTGTAGAGGGAGAAGTTGGAGGACAAAGTCACTCCAAGCACCATTGTCTGACACTTTTTTGATGAAAATTCAGGGAAATATTGAAAAACTACATCATAATTTTGAAAAGTTCTTTGTTGTCCAAATCTTATAGTCTAAGGACAAGGGTGCCCTAAGCACCATTGTCCTACACTTTTGAGCCCATATTTCGGACTTAGGTACCTCTTTGCTTTCTCTTTCTAGATCTTTACTTTGTGTCTACATATTTGATCTAAGGTTGTCTATGCATGTTGGTTATCATCAATTCCATACCTTTAGCCCTAGATCTTGCATCCAACTTACATATTTCCATAGTTCATTTTAACTCAAACAAAGAGAGGGATATACAAGCCAATCAACATTTAGCCCCTCTTAAAACATTTTAGAATGAATCTATTGGCTTCATCCCTTTTTAATGTAATGAGAGTGAGAACTAGACTCATTTATTTTCTACATTGGTGAATTAGTGAATACATACATTTCACCCATTATAGTGGTAACTTTTCATGAACAGGCCCCACTTGAGACCATGCATGAATAGTGTGACTCATGTGTCATTAAGTGATGATGACCCATGAATTATTGGGAGGCAATCAATACCAAGCCACCTCAAACTTGTTACACAAATTACCATAGAAGCAATTATGTAGTCATATAAATCATTAGAAATACATGTATAAAGAAGTGATTTGTGAGATGTGACTATTTACATGTGTGCATAGCTCAAAGTAACACCACCATGAAACCTTGCCTGGAACAGTGTGACAACTACAACCAAAAACACATATGACCCCTTAAGATCTTTTGTAAACTAATAATTATTGAGAAAAAACATCATATAATACTGGGGCTTGATTCAAGTCATCAATTCTCTAAGCCTTGTTTCACTCCCAAGTCAGTTGTCACATTGGCAAGTGCACGGGCTTTGACATTTTCCTTAATGTATGTCTGGGAAACAACATACTCTTCAAGCAATTTCAAAATCCTTATATAAAGAGAACATTATTGAATTTATAGTTGATCATTTGTTTCTCTCAAAATGCCTTTATAATGAGTAATGAACACCCTTCAATCAATAACTTTTTGATACCAAGTCTTATCCCTTCATTGAGACTGTCCTTGAGTGCCAAAATTTTCACTTCATTGTTAATCATAATGTGCACTTGGGAAAGATTTACTCTCTAATTTCTTCACTTTTATAGCCTCTCAAAATAGAACCCACTCATCAGACCCTAGGATGTCCTCTAGAAGCCCCATTGAAACTAGGTTTTAGCCATCCTTCAAGGAATGTCACATTGTTTTCTCATTGGATAACAAAGAACTTAACTTCAACAACCCCACGAATGAAACTAATAATAGTAAATAGTTGATTACCAAAATTATTATTAAAAATCAAATGACTCCACTTATCACTATGAAATAAGAAACTAATAATAGTAAATAGTTGATTACCAAAATTATGCAACATTGTAATGTAATAGTGACACTATTGTACTTGATAGTATTGTTTAAAGTAATATTATGAAAATGCTAAAATAAGTTCTAATGAATAAACATCTTACATTATATTAATAAGATTATAAATTATTATTTTTTAATAGAATTATAGATAAAACAATTTATATATTTTGAAATAAATTCAAGAGAAAATTATATAATAAGAAAACTTAATCAATCTATTTAATTATTGACTCCAATTGATTTATTATTTAGCACTTTAAACTAGCAATCACACTTTGGTGTGCAATGCATATGCTAAAGAGGTTTGGAAGGTCAATTATGGAAAATTTTGGTGTAATTTTTTATAGATTTGTTCAGTGCATAAGTTCAATTAGTAGGCCATTTAAAAATTGATGTTGTTTGTGCAACCAAGGTTTCAATCAAAAAATAATAGCTTATATTGAACTATGAATCTAGTTATAGGGATCCAAACATGACTAAAAAAACTATGAATTGGAAGATAATTAGATTTGATTACCAATAGGATTATGTTATGTCTTCAATAGGCAGAGAGGGAGGGAGAGGAAAGAAGATAAATAAAGAAAGGAGATAGAAGTAGAGAGATATAAAAGGAGGGAGTGATAGGGAAGAGGGAAATATGGAAGGAGAGAGGAAGAGGGAGAGAGAATACTAGTTATAGAAACAGGGAGACAATGAGAGGGGGAGATGAAGAAATTAAAAGATAAAGATACAAGAAGTGATATAGAGTAGGAAAGATGGAGTGAATAAAAGAAATATAGAGATAATAAGATATAGACAGAGAGGGAGAGGAAGAGATGGGAAGAGGGAGCAAGAGGGAGCAAGAGGGAAATAGAGGAAGTAATAGAGAGAAGAAGAGAGGGGAGAGAGGTAGAGATAGAAATAGGGAGGGAGAAACAAGTAGTGTGAGAGATATTGAGATAGATATGGGAAATAATTACAAGGAGTGAGAGAAATATTTAGAGAGATTTATAGACAGAGGATAGAGAAATAAAGAGATATAGAAAGAGGGAGTAACAGAGAGAGAGAGAGAGAGAGAGAGAGAGAGAGAGAGAGAGAGAGAGAGAGAGAGAGAGAGAGAGAGAGAGAGAGAGAGAGAGAGAGAGAGAGAGAGAGAGAGAGAGAGAGAGAGAGAGAGAGAGAGAGAGAGAGAGAGGTGGGGGGGGCAGATGGAGAGGAAGAGGGAGAGGAGAAGATAGAGAGATCAAGTGTGATGGAGAGATAAATTAAAGGTATTATATAAATTTAAAAAAAAATTCAAAATATATCCATTTAACAATAAATTAAAATTTTAATAAGATAAATAATCATAAATTATTATTTTTTTCTAATAACTTTTCATTATTATATGTAATTTCATAAAATGACATAAATAATTAAAAATAATTTTCAAACTTAAATCTAAAGTTAAAATTAAAATAGAATAAACTAAATGCAAAGTCAAAAAAATATATGAAAATCCAAATATTAATAAAAAAATATATATATGAAAATCCAAATATTAATAAAAATAATAATTTAAAAAAATTATAATAAATAATAAATAGCTTAAATTGAAAATAAATTAAATTAAAAAATAATTTTTTTAAAATTTATTAGAACTAAAATATTAGTAAAACACGTACCTAAAAAATATAATTAATAGATTACAAACAAAATTAACATTAATTGGATCACAATACAAATCCTAACCTTAAGATTTATCATATCTCGAATGATGCATTATGTAGTTAGTTAAAGGTATGTTCTCACATTATTTAGATCAGATTTTTGGATATTGTATTGTGTCTGATAATTTAATTAGATAATTGTGATTTCTTCTTTTTCAATTGCTTGTGTGCGCACCTTGGGCTAGAATTAAACCATAATTAAGTATTATAAGGGTTATGGTTAAAATTATTATAAATTTGAATTAATAATAACTATTTTAAATATTTTTAAGTGCAGTTCTATTTTTATTTGGGATTAAATATTATTGGACGTAACATTATTAACCAAATCACCATAATATTTTCTAAACTTGCAATTAACTCTAAAATTATAATTAATTATAATTTTTAAAATTTAGACATTTATTATCTAATAAAATTAAATTAAATTGAAAAATAAATCAACAATGACTACATATATAATTTTAGAATAAGTTAAAGAATAAAGTCTAGATTTAAAACTAACTTTCGATTCTAATTTATTCTTTTTTACATGCAAATCATTTCATATTAGAATTTTTAAATGATTAGTAAATTAAATAAAATTAAATATATCAAATACCAAATAGATATATATTAACTAAAAAAACATTCTATTTTATATTGAAACATCACTTTTAAAAAGAAAGTAAACTTAAAATAAATAAAAATATTATGTATCTAATCATGAAAAAACATAGTATTTTATCAAATGAAATTTTTCTTAAACAAAACTTTAAGAATTAATAGATCTTTGTGAGCTTTTTGTTGCTTTTTTATCTAATGGTTGTAAACATTTCAAACGTCTTGCATTCCTCTAAGATGATAACAAGCATGGATCATTCAATTGAACTTGTAAAGCTCAGTAGGCCTTGTCCTATAGTGGAGATTGTGGTGACTCTTATGTGTAGGTTGGATGAGTTGGAATGCATTCGTGTAGCTAGAAGGAGAAGGATGAACTGATGTGCGCTTGCACAACTTGGAGGGGTGACATTAAACTATGCACACTATGGAGGTGTTAATCCCTCCATTCCCTCGATGCAACCAGGTGGTGGAAGGATGGCATGTTGTTGTTGTGGAAGAAGGACGACAGATGATTGACAAATGAGGAGTCATGTTGGAGCAATAAGGAGTGGCCTTCCATGCTGACTGATAGAACCACCAAGAGGGAGGTGTTGATGCATCTCCATATTGGTGGTCAAAGGCCCCATGCTATGATACCAATCACATTATGAAGAGATAAGGTGATAAGGAGGAGATACCAAGATCTTGTGATGGAGAGATAAAGATGAGAAAAGCCAGTGTGCTCTAAAGAGATAAGGAAGTTGCCAATCCATGACAGAGAGATAAGGAGATTCCACATGCAATGGAGTGATAAAGGTTGTCGTAAAAAGGTGAAGGATGGCGTGTCATGTGTGCAACCATTCTTATGACAGAGTGATAAGGTGGAGTTTCCATGAGCTTGTGATGGAGTGATAAGGTGGAAATGCCAAGCATGCACAACAGAGAGATAAGGAGGTGATGCCAGTGCACTACACAAAGATAACAGAGTTGTCGAGCACGGAGTATTAGGATGGAAGAGGAGAAACAAGGGTGGAATTGCCAAAACATCTCTGAGGATGATATCCCTCAAAAATGTTGCCCCATTGGTTCATAGCTCCAGTGAAAAGTGTTAGTGGCTTTGACTCCTTATTGATCAAAATAAAATATCATATATAAAAACTAAAAAGACATGTATTATATATAAGTCATATTACTCTTATATGAATTCGTGTTATTGATCTATATAGGAGCATTCCATTAATCCAATCCACCATTTCTTTATATAATTCATCCACTACTTCTTATATGAGTCTTTGTTTTTAGTTTATGATTTAATTTTTAGTATTGATGATTATATTATTTATAAATTTACACATAATTAACTATTATAAATTTATCACTTTTTTATTATTTATGTATTTATATTTATATTTATTTATATTTTTGAATGCATACTTTATCTTTCATGATCATTTTTGAATAGTATGAGATTAGTTTGGTTTAAATTTAGAGTGTAGTTCACATTTTCAAGTTTTCCATTTGTTTTGTCTAGTTAAATTATGTTTTGGGTTGTCACAATTTTTTGTGCATTTTATAATTGAAAGACATTCAATGTGACATCAATTTATATTCTTATTTTATTGGATAAAAGAATATCTAGAGCACACTTTGATTCTCTAAAGAACAAAAGATAAGAATATGTTGTTGGAATCAATGGACACTGAGAGGGGGGGTGAATTACAATAGAGGGCTACAACCCCCGGAGGCCTCACTGTCCTACAAATGATAACAAATGATGACAGATTGTCTGAACTAATGAATAACATCTACAAATGCCAAAATGAAGTTCGAGTTAAGCACAAATAGTCTTCTTCCACTATTCCTGCACACTGCTTTGTTCTTCTCTGCTCTGTCATATATCGGAGCATAAATCCAAGGATAGAGCACGTGAAAATACACATAGACGCTCATACAATCTTCACACACCACTCTCGAATGCCAAAATGCTCAAATAGATCGGTCTTATATATCTACATCACTTGATTAGGTCACCAACATGTCGGCTCCAAAAATACGAAACATCTAACAAGGCTTAATTTGATTACCAATACACATGCAAACCAAAACAAATTGATAATATGCTTAAATCAAGTTAGCACAACAACTTCAAACATGACACCAATCAACAAAGTCATCCTGAAGATCCTGCATAACATGCTATACCAAAATAACCATGTTCTTCATGAAATATTGGATATCGGATCATCAAACTTGCACTAGAATCAACACCGAAAGATAGGATTATGGACTAGGCAATTCCAACCAACAAATTGACTACCTCTTTCACCGCAAACAATAATGTGCACCCAAAATTGAGTTCTCATCAATGTATTCATACTCTGCCAAACACTGTGCATTCCACCTTCTAGACTTAAGAAATAATTTTGGTAGAATGAATTTCCGTATACCGGATGACACTTCTGATCTAAGTTGCCATCAATGAAAACGCCTAAACAATCCTCAAGCAGTTATCTCTTTTGGAACAATGACTCTTGCCAACATATGCATATAGGCCATTTGCATGGTAATTAATTTCGTCTTTGATACATTTCATTATAGTTTATTTAGTGCTTCAAGAGAGTTGATCTAGGAGAATATGAAAATTTATCAACTCAACAATCTCTTTAATGATATCTTAGTTAAAACAATGATGTATTGAGAAAGTGAAAGCAAACAAGTTTTCTAAAGCAAAACCTTTTTCATCAAATCAATTCTATATATCACTCAAGATTAAATCAACTCCACAATAACTAATATTAAACTACATAAAATTCAAAGATTATATATACTCTACTACATCATTTAAAGTAAGGGTGTCATTTTATAAGCATGGTTGCAACAAAAGAGTGGAAGAATATAATGTAGACCATATGCCTTATCTTCATGTAGTCATGAAATAAATACTCTAATTATACCTAATGAAAAAAAAAATTATATCCAAATGCAACAATGTGTTGATTAATATATGGACCATTGGGAGGGGCCCTTTAATTTGGAATTTTAAGCCAAAGATTGTGGTTGGGCTTAGCCAACCCACTCTAAGTGTTGACCACTTAGGCCATTCAAGTGGGGCCTAGCCCCAATCCATCCTACTTTTTCTTCCATTAAAGAAGGTCGTTTCCCATAAATTTAATTTTTTTAAATTTCTTCTCTCACCCAACCATGCATGGATTAAATCTATCATGCTAAACAATTTAGCTAGTGTAGTGCAACAAGACATGAGTATCCTCACACACACAACTAACACGTCTCCAACTACTATAGCTTGAACCTATGCTAAATGGGACCTTTAGAACAAAGTAAATGTAAATTAATAAAGTATACCAAAACAATTGATGTTGTAATTGGAAATGCTTTTTTACAAATGTATGAAAAATGTAGAAGCAAAGATAAGGCTCATGAGATATTTGATTTTTCCTAAAAATATAGTAGATTATGGAATGCTACAATTGTAGGATATGCATAAAATAAAAATATAGTAGACTAAGGGGTATGTCGTTCACACTAGGATTCTATAAGGGGTCATATGTGGTTCTAACCACGTATGACCCCTTAGGACACTAAATGATCTTAAGGGGAATGTCATATGTACAGTAGGATGTTATAAGGGATCATATGTGACCTACTAAGGGGTCACGTATGTGTCACATATGTGTCAATGCATGCGTGACCCCTTAGGACCACATACGACCCCTTAAGACACTATGTGATGAACTAAGGGGTATGTCATTCACACTAGGATTTTATAAGGGGTCGTATGTGGTTCTAACCACATATGACCCCTTAGGACACTATATGATCCTAAGGGGAATTTCATATGTACAGGAGGATGTTATAAGGAGTCATGTGTGACCTACTAAGGGGTCACGCATGTGTTAATGCACGTTGACCCCTTAGGACCACATACGACCCCTTAAGATACTATGTGATGGACTAAGGGGTATGTCGTTCACACTAGGATTTTATAAGGGGTCATATGTGGTTCTAACCACATATGACCCCTTAGGACACTATATGATCCTAAGGGGAATGTCATATGTACAATAGGATGTTATAAGGGGTCATATGTGACCTACTAAGGGGTCACACATGTGTTAATGCATGTGTGACCCCTTAGGACAACATATGACCCCTTAAGACACTATGTGATGGACTAAGGGGTATGTCGTTCACACTAGGAATCTATAAGGGGTCATATGTGGTTCTAACCACATATGACCCCTTAGGACACTATATGATCCTAAGGGGAATGTCATATGTATAGTAGGATGTTATAAGGGGTCATATGTGACCTACTAAGGGGTCACGCATGTGTTAATGCATGCGTGACCCCTTAGGACAACATACGACCCCTTAAGACACTATGTGATGGACTAAGGGGTATGCCGTTCACACTAGGATTCTATAAGGGGTCATATGCAGTTCTAAGGGGTCATGCATATGTTATAACACATGCATGACACCTCAGGACCACATATGACCCCTTATGACACTATGTGATCCTAAGGGGAATGTCATATGTATAGTAGAATGTTATAAGGGGTCATATGTGACCTACTAAGGGGTCATGCATGTGTTAATGCATGCATGAGCCCTTAGGACCACATATTCAACCCCTTAGGACACATAGGAAATGTCATATGTACAGTAGGATGTTATAAGGGGTCATATGTGACCTACTAAGGGGTCACACATGTGTCAATGCATCTGTGACCCCTTAGGACCACATACGACCCCTTAAGACACTATGTGATGAACAAAGGGGTATGTCATTCATACTAGGATTTTATAAGGGGTCATATGTGGTTCTAACCACATATGACCCCTTAGGACACTATATGATCCTAAGGGGAATGTCATATGTACAGTAGGATGTTATAAGGGGTCATATGTGACCTACTAAGGGGTCATGCATGTGTTAATGCATGCGTGACCCCTTAGGACAATATACGACCCCTTAAGACACTATGTGATGGACTAAGGGGTATGTCATTCACACTAGGATTTTATAAGGTGTCATATGCGGTTCTAAGGGGTCATGCATATGTTATAACACATGTATGACCCCTCAGGACCACATATACCCCTTATGACACTATGTGATCCTAAGGGGAATGTCATATGTATAGTAGGATGTTATAAGGGGTCCTATGTGACCTACTAAGGGGTCACGCATGTGTTAATGCATGCGTGACCCCTTAGGACCACATACGACCCCTTAAGACGCTATGTGATGGACTAAGGGGTATGTCGTTCACACTAGGATTTTATAGAGGGTCATATGCGGTTGTAATGGGTCACGCATGTGTTAAGACACTATTTGATGGACTAAGGGGTATGTCGTTCACACTACAATTTTATAAGGGGTCATATGCGGTTCTAAGGGGTCATGCATGTGTTATAACACATGTGTGACCCCTTAGAACCACGTATGACCCCTTAGGACACTAGATGTGATCCTAAAGGGAATGTCATACATGTACACTACTATGTTATATGTGATCCTCTATGACCTCCTAAGGGAACGCATAGTGTCATATGTGGTCTTAAGGGGTCATGTTGTGCATGTAAGAGGATGTGAAAATGGGTCACATTGTAGAGGAAATTTAATTTGTTTAAATTTGTTATCTAAATTTTCTAATGTTTATTTAAATTAATTTTTCTAACGTTTTTCTTTTTTTGCTAATGTTTTTCTAAGTTCTGATTTACTACAGGTTAGTTTTCTATGTTTTTCATAACGATTTTTTAAAATGTTGAAAAAAATATACATCTATACAATTATGTAATTTTAAAAACAAATTGACACATTTCAATCAAAACATTAAATTATCAAACATTTTTCTAAAATAATGAAAAACAATAAATTATCAAACATTTTTCTAAAATAATGAAAAACAATAAATTATCAAACATTTTTCTAAAATAATGAAAAACAATAAATTATCAAACATTTTTCTAAAATGTTGAAAAACAATAACTATATAAAATTATTTAATTAAAAAAATAAATTAACAAACAAATTATTTACAAATTTAATAAAAAAAGACATTATTAAACCAAACAAAGGGTTATTTTGTGCACCTGATATAACAAAGGTCGAAAACTGAAATCGGAAAGATGCTAACTGCTGCAGACAAAGCTTGGTGACATGATGCTGACGACTGGTTCGATCCAACCCCCACCAGACAGAAAAACTCAAATTTGATAATGACCTTTTAACTGTCATTTTTGATATTTATAAATTTAAAATAAAAACCCTAACCGCAACGGGTTTGAGCGAATGGGGGGTTCGAGCAAACCCATTAAAATATTAATATTTTAATGGGTTCGCTCGAACCCAAAACTCGCCCGATGTTTGAGCGAACCCAAGTCAAAAGGTTGGTTCGCTCGGACTCCCAGGGGTAGTCCGAGCGAACATTTCCATTTCGCTCGA
The DNA here is from genome assembly GCF_030272615.1 of Cryptomeria japonica. NCBI lineage: Eukaryota > Viridiplantae > Streptophyta > Pinopsida > Cupressales > Cupressaceae > Cryptomeria > Cryptomeria japonica. The sequence goes on from NC_081410.1 coordinate 570,498,058, forward strand.
ACACGGGCAAATTCGAAATTCCCACTTTCGCCAAATTCCTTCGTTGGCAAAAGTGGGAACTAGCTTTGTGAATTCACCCTCTTCTTTGGTCGAATTTGATGTAAAAGCCTTGAAGACTAAACTAGGGTTTAACTTAGGAAAACACCTATTCCCAACCATTGTCCCTTCTCTATTATGTGTAGGATAATGTACATAGTTGCAATTTTCAAGATCAACATTATCCGTAGAGACAAGTAGATTCCCTTTTGGATGGCGAAAAGTTCGGAGGACCAAGGTAATTGGCAATCCGGTCTCGACAATTCAGGTTGACCTTATAGGAAAAAATCCAAACACTCATATATTTCTCATATCTAGGTTTGTGGCTTTGTTTGATAGTTATTGCTCATTGTTTATGAATAATTGCTTGAATTTACACACATTTACCCTAATTTCAGTATCTTCAACAAATTCAAATAAAATTCAACTCAAGGGAAAGAAGAGGCGCATCTAAAACCCCTAGAATCTAATTAGAATATATATCTATTAAGTTTAGATCTATCAAATTCCTATCTTTCCCTAATGTAAATCGTCCCTAAGAAAAATTAGTGGTTTTACTACACCCAGTGGTGGAAACCCTAAATTTCATCACTTTACATATAGAAACATTCCATTAATATAACCCACCATTTATATCTTCTATTTGTTTTTTCTAGTCAAGTTATATTTTTACATGGCACAATTTTTTGTGTAACTTATTATTAAAAGACATTCAACATGACACTAATTTATATTCTTATTTTAGAGGATAAAAATAATATCTAGAGCACAATTTCATTTTCTAAAGAACAGAAGAGTTACATATGCTTATAGGCCATTTGCATGATAATGAATGTTCCTTTGATATACTTCGTTATAGTTTATTTAGTGTTTCAACAATTTTTTCTTAGGAGAACACAACCATTTATCAAGTCAACAATCTCCCTAATGGTGTCTTAGTTAACAAACTGATCTATTGAGGAAGTGAAGGAAAATAAGTTTCTATAATTTATGAGCTTTGAATCATTTTCTTCTTTCTAGAGCATTTATTCATATACTTTGATTCATATTGCAACCACAATAGAGATTTTCCTTAGCATTTGTGGGGTCTCGTTCTTTCTTTAGTTCATTTTGAATTGTGCTTCCCTCTTCTCCCTTCCATTATCATTAGACTTGCGTATTTTTAAAGGATCATGTATCTCAAAAGATTGGAACATGTCAAATTATAGTTCATAATAATAAAAATTTAAATTAATTCTTTGTATTTAAATTAAATGTCAAATTATTGAAAGATATATTAAATAATACTTTTATCCACAATAATAATCAAATATTATTCAATTATGTAGTATAAACAAATTGATTTATAAATAAATTTTTATTAATATAATATAAACAATAAAATATGTAAATAGTATCCAATAATTATTTGATATAATATTAATGATATATATAATTAATTACACATGTGACATAAAAACTTATATTAAATTAAAATTTAAAACTAAAAATATAAATATTTTAAGAATTGTCAATACAATGAATAAAATAAATGATATAATATTTAGTTGATGATGCAATTTTTAATGAATCACAACTACATGGCATTGACAATAATAAATATTTAACATTTAAAATACATATTTTTAAAATATATCATATTAATACAGTAACAGCTGTTTAAACAGATACACCATTGAAGAGAACAAAACAAAACGATCAACATCATTCGTAAGTTAATACTTTTCGCCGGGCACTAGTACAGATGATGTGGCAGACGAGTTACAGGGATTGCATTTAATACTACGCCCTTCTTTAAAGTAAGTCCAAACTCGTCCGCCATGTCCAACTGCTCGGAGTTCATCCCATCTGGAAGTATCCACTCAAAGGAATGAAGCAAAGAAGCCAAAACAAAATTAATCATACGATTTGCCAATGGAAGCCCTGGACAAATTCTTCTTCCCGATCCAAATGGAATCAACTCAAAGTTTTGTCCCCTGTAATCCATCTTGCTATTCTCACCCTCCAAAAATCTCTCTGGCACAAATTCTGAAGGGCTCTTCCAAATTGCAGGGTCCATCCCAATGGCCCACACGTTCACCATCACCTGGTTGTTTTTGGGTATCACAAATCCCCCGATCACGCAGGAGCTTTCGGCTTTATGGGGGAGCAGCAGAGGAACCGTCGGGTGCAATCGGAATATTTCCTTCACGGCTGCATGTAGATAAGGCAAATGATCCAAGTCAGATTCTTCCACTCTTCTGTTGCAACCGACCACTTCATCCAATTCTTGGAGGACTCGGTTTAGTTTCTGCGGATTGTGAATGAATTCTGCCATGGCCCATTCTATTGTTGTAGTGCTCGTTTCAATTCCAGCAGCAAACAAATCCTGAAAAAAAAAAACCACAATTAGACATTCTGGCTAAAATATCAGAAATTTATGAAATCCTATTTGGGTTATTTAGTACTTACGGTTATCAGGGCTCGAATATCAACGAGAGTGAAGTCTTCGCTTCTGAAATCAAGCAGGACGTCTAGAAAATCCTTCTTGGAGTCATTCTAGAAAAGGTTCGCTAGCAGAGGCGAACCTTTTCTGTATGAACAAGTCCACAAAATCATACACACATTTCAAATGCTTGGCCGTCTCCCCTGAAACACCCTGGGGGTCGAGGAATCTCAGAAACGGAAAAAAGTCAGCCAAATTAGGCGTTCCACCGAGCTTCGCCATCTCCCCGAAGAAATTTTTGAATCCCGCAGACTCTGGATTGTGGGGATCGAAGACGCTTGTGCTGAAGATCATTTCGCCTAACAAATTTAGAGACGTGCAGAACACCGTCCGCCCGATATCCACGACCTTTCCCTTCTTCTCATAAAGTAGTCGAATTGTGTGAAATACCTCATCTCTTCTGAGGTGTTCCAGAGCTTCCATTCTTTTGGGGCTGAAAAGTTCAACGGTTGAAATGCGTCGGAGATTGCGCCAGTGAGGTCCGTACTCGCCCCAAATCAGGGAAGACTTGTGATGGGAAAGAGATTTGGCGAATTCTAACACCGTCCGCCCGGCTAAGATGTGGTCGTGCGTTTTGAGAACCTCCTTGGCCATGGCAGGAGAAGAGACGACCACTGTGGTTTTCATGCCTAGACGGAGAGTCATCAATGGGCCGTATTGCAGAGAAAGGGCATGCAGAGACTCGTGAGGTCTCCTTCCCAGCTGAAAGAGGTTTCCCACAATAGGCCAAGCAGGAGGTCCGGGGGGAAGAGAAAGCCCTGTCCTCTTGCTTCTCCATAGAAAGAAGAAGAATAAAAGTGACCCAGCTGTAAGGAGCACCGAATACCAAGAAAGCGGTGGAATCTCCATACAAACTGCAGATACAGGAAAATCCTGATTTTCTTTGGTTTTCCAGCATACGACGGGATTCCCGACGCTCCTGATAAAGTGGTGCAGGGTACCAAATAATTGAGTTTCGACTAATATTCAACAATATTTAATATTTGTTGACACGTCTCTTTGACTGCACTACTCCTAACCTATCTATACATAGATAGCTGTGTCTATTCTGGCTCCAAAAAAGACAAATCTGTCCCACTAACAAGGCATGTTTTGAAACGTCCTACATTTTACTTTACTTTTATTTCAAAAAAGTATTAAATTTTTTTATAATATATTTACTAGAGAAACGTGCTAAGCTCGTCTTACATCTCTAACAAGAGAGAGATGATTTCAGAATGATGATTGTGTTCATTTTACAGAGTATCGTAATATATATCGATTTATCTTCCACCTTATTTTTATAAGATTTTTTTTTTTTTTTTTTTTTAACATATTTTTATTTCATTTTTGTATTAGTTATATCTATTCATACATATATAAGGAAGAGTAACTGCTCAATTACCATTCATTCTTTGTTCATCCAATTCTCAATTACTAATGTTACAAAAATTTAAAAAAATGATAACTAAAGTTCATTAATCAATTTCACATGTACCAATAGTTGCCCACTTTATTCCTAGTAGTTAGAATTTTTGGACTTTAATTAGACGAGTTGTGCTACTTTATTGGTACCCATAACACGTGACTAGTAGGGTATTTGTGCTTAAGTATTGGTCATTTTTAAAGTGGTTGTAGTGCATGGTTATTGGGGCATCTTTATGTAGGTATCGGGTGACACTTTGTAATGACCACTTTTTAACCCTCGCACATATAATGGATCCCACACCATGCGTCGTTACTACCCAGAAGTTAGAACAATAGCTATAAACAGTTAAGTCACATATAGAGACACCAATTTTTTTTGGTCAAAATCTGGTGTATCGTTTGGGATCTATGAGTGCATATAATTAGTTATGGCAGCTATTGGTACACTTCCCCTGTGTCTATTTGCACATTTTTATTGATTTATCTTTAACCTTATTTATATGAGAACAAATTTTGATATTTTTATTTTAGTTTTATACTACTTATATCTATCCAAATACATATAAGTATACATTCCAATATTTTCTTAATTTTATCATTCTCGTGTCCTACAACATCATTGTGTGAAGTCAACCTTGTGGTTGTAGATTTAATCCTGTGGATCCACATAATTTCAAATTTTAAATTATAACTACTACCGATTTTGTTCCCATGAAGGGTCATCTAAATGCAAACTTACACAATTGAGTACATGTTCTTATATTTAAGGGTGTTCAATTGTGTCTATCTATTTTCACCTCAACTTTTGAGCTTTGGTTAAATGTGAAAATATTGTTCACATTTAAGAAATTACATGCTTTGATTTAGTGCTCTAAAATAAATGTAGATACACCCATTAATCCTAGGAGAATTAGAATAGCATAGACCTAATCTCCAATCCCTAGGTGGAGAGTCATCAATTGGTCGTATTTGAGAGAGAGGGCATAGAGAGACTCATGAGGCCTTTTTCCTAGCTGAAAGAGATTTCCCACAAGAGGCCAAGTAGGAGGTCCAGGAGGCAGAGGAAACCCTGTCTTCCTTTGTCTTCTCCATAGACAGAAGAAGAATAAAAGTGAAGCAGCGGTAAAGAGCATATAATACCACGAAAGCGGTGGAGTATCCAGATTTTGTTTGATTCCCACACTGAACCAAGGTCTGCCGGTGGTAGGCCCAGATACAAGTGTTGTGAGGGTACTCATTTATTGAGGCGGCTCTGTGAAGCCATTGTCTATGCAACACCCAGACTAACCATTTGATTATGTTTTTTAAATCATTAAAAATTAAAATATAATAAGTTTTTCTTTTTTGACTAATTATTAAACATGGTCAATCATAAATTTTGGGTGCTGGGTAGAGGTTGCCCTATCTGAAGGCACTACTTTGAAAAATATTATACTAGGCAAAGGATTTATTGATGTTAGTTTTCAGATCTCATTTTGTAATAGGGTAGATTTGATTTTATTTTCTATTTGTATTCATATGGGAGATGTGATTTTAGATTGATGAAATTTGTATTCTAGTTATTATTTAATTTTTTTCTTTATTTTAGAGAAAATCTTTATTTAATTTTTATAATGGAGAAGATTTAAATTCAATATCATGATGTTTGCAATATAGACTTTATCATTTAGTCAAATGTCCTTAATATATTTATATATTAATAAATGATATAATTTTATATCAAATCATATTTTATTTTTGTTTTTCTATATATCTATTTACACACATTTTTATTGATCTATTGTCCATCTTATTTATTCAAACATACATTTTGATATTTTAATTTTAATTTCACACACATTCTAGTATTTGCTTCATTGTATCATTTCCATGTGTTGGAGTGTTACTATGTGTGAGGTAATTATGATTAACTCCTACGGATGGTTTTCCCACCAAGGAACAACTAAACACAAGCTTACATAATTGAATAGATGTTCTTGTATTTAAAAGTAGTATGTTGTATCTATTTCTTATATCCTCAACTTTCAACCTTTATTCGCATATCATTCACACTTAAGGATATTAATGGTTCAATTTAGTGCTCTAAAATAAATGTAGATTTACCCATTCATCTAAAAAAAATTGCGCAGCTGAGACTTAATCTCTCTAATCTATTATGCTAGGTGAAAATATTTGTTTGGAATATAATGACAATCCTTCAAAGATGTTTTTAAATTCCACTAGTCCTAAATATTAGGAAAAATGCAAAAAAAAAAACATAAGAAAATCAGTTAATTGTTGAACTATAGCTATAAAAAAATATTGATAGATATGAAAAAGAATTTGAGTCTAGATTTGATTTTGAACCTTGGTCTTTGCTTCTTAGCAAAGTTATATTTAAATTTCTTTTACTTTATCATTTAGATTATGTTCACAAGTGCAATTCTATATATTTCTATGTTATAATCTTTGAATAAACCTTGGAATTCTCTCATATTCTTTTGTATGCCCTACTTACATGCTTTTCACTTTATGTCTATTTTATTAAGGAGTTGCAATAGCAAATACATAGTATGACTTAACTCACATGCTTGTGTATTTCCTTTTTTCTCTAATATCTTGGACCATGCTACTTATCCCAATTGTTGTTATCACTTCCTGTTAGGAAACTTCCTAATGTTGAGTATATTAAGAATGCAAATTTTAGACAATGAAATACAAAAATTCAATTTCTATGCTACAGACTTTGTTCTTGGGAAAATGATTATTTTTAGATTATTTGGCATAATTTACAAGGATTCATGCTACATAGATATTTTCAATTTCTACAATTTTAAAAAAGTTCCCAAATGACCTCCTAGATAAAAGATGATGAGATCTAGAAGTTTTGTGTAATACAATGAAAATTTAAAAATATATACGCATAAAAATATGTTGTAAGAGGGAGTTACACTTGCTAACCAATTTATAGTGCATGTTATGACATATTATAATGCATATTTGGTTGGAGATAATGAAGCCAAAATAAAGCACTCGTCTTAGTGAATGGTTTATGATGCACTTATGATAAATAGAAGGAGCATACTATTTTTAGCATATGGGTGTTGTTCTTCTAAGTAGGCATATGGGTGCCACTTTTTTGGATTATTTTAGACCATGGTTTTTTAATTTTTAATTCATGGTTTCCTATACTACTCATATTTATAGTATGCTTGAAATGGAGGTTTTCATAGTTTTTTTTTAGCTACTATTATGTTGTTAAAATTACTCCAAATATTTAGTTTGTGATACTCATGCAATGTCTTTCTCTACAAGTGTTATAATCATGTCTAGTGTATCATATAATACATTGGGTTGCTTTGGAGTGTGGGAATTTTCATGCAAAAAGGTTTTCCTCACATGCACTTGTGTTGCAGTTTTTAATTTTTTAATTGTATTTCTCTTTTTTCCTTTCACTTCTGTAAGCCTTGTCCATAATATGACATGCCATAACTTTTAATAAGTTAGTAGATAAAATTTCCCTAGTGAATAATTATTTTTGTATCGATAATATGATCTTAAACTTAATCAATGCTATTAATTTATCCTCCTAGATGTTAAATTATTTATATAGTAAGACTTTATAAATTACCAATTTTTCATTGGTCAAAGTTCTTTTGAGTTCTTGTCCCATTATCTTCAGTTTAACATACATAAAAATTTGTGTGTCGGTCACTTATTGGCTAGTTGTTAAAATGGTCTCTATTAGGTAATTTATTTTCACAAAGTTTTACTTTGCCTATTGGATGTCGATTATGGATTTTCTCTTGATCACTATTATTTATAAATTTTCAAATATTGAGCATGAATATGCTTGTTTGTATACTCAAGTGACATTTATGATATGCATGACAATTTATGACTAGATATATGAAGTGGTAATGGAAATCTCATTTATGTATATATGGTACATGGACAAAGTAGTTTGTGTTTCATGGATGTGTGATGAATTAAGTGGGGTGATTTAGGTTTGATTTATTGATTCTATGTGTTTGCAAGGAAAATAGAGGGGAATTATTTTAAAATTGTTATGTCCATGAATAAATCTTATGTTAAATATCGAGGAAACTAAGAGGGGGGTGAATCAGTTGACAACTTCATATTTTTCTTTAATTCTTTCATAGATCTGGAATAACCAATAGAATTAATTAAAGAAGATATAACATGAAAATACATACACAAAACAAACCATACAATGAAAACCAGATATGATGTTGAAAACCCAAGAAGGTAAAAATAATGGAGAATGCTATTTCTTAATATATATAACACGGGTTGAGGTATTTTTTATAAAAGTGACTTACTGCCAGAAAGACTCACTGTTGGAGGGCTCACTACCAAAGGAAGAAGAAAGAAAAGAGAATCCATCGCTGTAGCATAATTTTCAATGCTAGAACAGTTTTCATTGCCGCTCAGCAATAACACAATTCACATATTAACATCAATCAAATTTATCCTTTTTAGTATCGCACATCTTACATATCACTCATATTCATCCTCTTATTTATACTGTTGCCAAATAACATAATCATCTAAGTCAGCCAAATAAAGATTCAAAAATAAGTCAACACTAAACATTCTGGTGTTTGGAAGGAAAGAGAAGTACATCATACCACAACACACATCATCAGTTAGGTCAACACGTTACATCCATCACAAATATTGAAACCATACCATGACTCATATGCTACACAAATGTTGTTACACATTCTCAAATTCCAGATTGAACCAGAACCAAAATAACACTACCTAACTTGGTAGAAAAAAGAATGGAACCAAGATACTCATGAATATGATCGATCAACACTATATCCGATAAAAAGAGAAATTTGGATCGCCCTGAACACAAACATATAAAAAGTCAACTGTAACACATCTTCCGGAGCACAAAACATTTCAAGAACACATCTTCTAAATCACCAACTTAAGAACCAATCCTAAAATAATATGTTTACATCAATGACAACCATTAATGATAAAAATCAACATCATACCTAGAACAATCTCCCCCTTTGTCATTTATGGCAACATCTATCAATAATAAATACACGACTTACTCAACATCATCAAATCAAAATCTCCTCACATCACATCTCTCCCCCTTTGACATCAAGGACAAAGGTGAGCAAAATTCTCCCTATGCAACTCACTTCTGCTCCCCCTAAGAGGATGCACCCAAGCATTAGTTCAAATAAGAATATTCAAGGAGTTCACTGGACCAATGCACATCCAAATGTACATTAGTTCAAATTAGGAAGGGGTAATACCCCTAACTCCTGTCAGAGATACTCAAAAGTATCTTTATGGAACACCTTTGTGAAGATATCTGCAATATTCTCTTTTGTAGGTACATACTCAAGCTTTACTTCATTATCCGACACCTTTTCCCTCAAGAACTGATACCGAATAGATAGATGCTATATTTTGGAATGTTGTACCGCATTCTTAAAAATGTTTATTTCACTAGTGTTATCACACATAATTGAGATGGGTTCATTAAACAATACACCTATATCCTTGAAAGTCTACTTCATCCACATTCTCTGTGTGTAGCATGAATATGTTGCACTATATTCTAATTCAACTATAGATAAACACACAAAATATTTCTTCTTACTTGATCAAGAAACCAACTGAGAGCCAAGAAATAATGCTCCACGACTTGTACTTTTCCTACCATTAACACTTCTGACCCAATCTATGCATTTGTATCGGCTATAAGAGTAAAATTTGAATTTTTGAGATACCACAAGCCAAACTCTCATGTTCCTTTTAAATATCTAAAATAAAAATTTACTGCCACAAAATGTGATTCTTTTGGTTCTTGCTGAAATCTAGATGCTAGACAAACTGCATACATGGTATCTGGTCTGGTAGCAGTCAAATATAAAAATCGTCCAATCATTGATCTATACTTACTTGCATCGACTTTAGGAGATTCATCAAATTTTATTATCTTACATTCGGTGGTCATAGGTATACACAAGTTTAGAATTCTCCAATCCAAACTTCTTCAACAATTCTTTATTGTATTTAGATCGAGAAATAAAAATTCCTTTTCTATTATGATTTAATTGCAAACCTTGGAAGAAATTTAACTCACCAATCATGGACATCTCAAATTCCTTCTACATCTCATTAGAAAACTTTATGCACATGCCTTGATTACCTCCAAATATTATGTCATAAACATACACTACAATAATTAAGATTTTTATTGAGTCATTTTTGAAATAAAGATTACAATCAGTAGATCCCTTTTGAAAAGCTTGATCAATTAAATACTTATCTAGCCTTCCATAAGAAGCTTTAGGAGCTTGTATGAATCCATACAAAGTCTTATTCAATCTACGAATAATGTTCGAATAATCTCTCAACTTAAAGCCTTCTAGTTGTTCAATGTTAACTTCTTCTTTCAATTCTCCATTAAAAAATAATGCTCTTTACATCCATCTGATAAACCTTGAAATCCTTAAAAGTTGTAAAAGTGAGAAACATCCCGATTGCCTCCATCCAAGCAATAGGGGCATATGTCTCCTCAAAGACAATGCCTTCAACTTGTGTGTATCCTTTTCAAACCAACCGTAATTTAATTTTCACAAATTTTCCATCCTCATTCAACCTTTTTCGGAATACCCATTTTGTTCCAATTACATTCTTGTCTTTCGGTCTATGAACTAGTTTGCATGTCTAATTTTCTTAGTTTGGTCCAATTATTCTCTCATTTACTTCTTCCAACTTTCATCATTGCAAGCTTCTTCTATAGTTTTTGGTTTTGTCTCAGATAGTAAACATAACAAAACTTGTTCTTGAGCTTCTTTGCTTCTTGTGATGATTCCTCTATTCTTATCTCTAATAATCTGATTCACTGAATGATTCATCTATACATACCTTGATGTTTTAGATGTAGACACCAGAGCATCCTGAGTTTCTTTTTCTTTCTCTTCTTATCTAGTTTCCTTTCCACTTTCTCTATCAACGGGTTCATCAGATTCATATCCTGCCAATTTGTTAGATTCTTTAGAAATGTCTTCATAAGCTTTCACATTTACACTTTCAACAATCTTGTTCATTCTTTTGTTGTAACATCAATATGCCATTCTATTTGTAGAATATCCTAGGAATCTACCTTCATAATCTCTGCTATCAAGTTTTCCAAGATTATCCTCATCTCTCTGAATATAACATTTGCTTGCAAATACCTTGAAATATTTTACTATCGGGGTTCTACTATGCCATAGTCCATATGATGTCTTTCCGTATCCTTTTTGGTATAGAATTATGTTAAGAGTGTAGACTGTTATTTGAAATGCTACCAGGTAAGACCAAATTGATATTGTGAAGATAATTTTTCATGTTTTCGGATGTTTGTGGCCATCTGCAATTTTGTTTGTAGATTTTGATGAAATAGAGTATTAGGATTATGAGTTACAACAATAAAACACATTTATATTAGTAAAACCATAAGTAGGAGGATGCAATGGTTTATTTTGATCATTTGTGATCTTGTGAATTTGAAGAGCTCCTTGGTGTAAATGAATTTTTTGTGTGACAAGTGCATTTGAATGTTTTCTTAATACCAAGGTTTCACGATTAATTTGAGGAAGTGCGGTTTGATCCCACAATAGTGGGTTACACTTTTTGGTACATCGTAATTTTGGCTGAAATCATACATTTTTTAGAAAATATAATGATTTAACCATCAAGAGGTTCCATTGGAAGTAATTAGTTGGGGAGAGTTAGATCAAAGGCTCTTAGATAAAAATTTCTTGGATATAACCTCTCTACTTCTAAATCATATCTGCAATGGAGTCTCCTTCGCACCTATCAAGATGCTGATTAAAAACCTCTTTTACATTAGCTTTTGTGGGGTCAAAGGAATTCATTTAGAATTTTTTTAAAGAATGAAGTCCTTATTATAAGCTTTCCAAATAATATAATTTTCAATACATTTAATTTCATTAATATATTTATGTTTTATTTCTTATGAATGTAGGTTTTTCATCGAACATTAAGGATTGTGTTTCACACGTGAAAAATTGGAAAAATAGAGAAAAATATTTGTAAAAAATATATTTTCCCTAGGTATTGATATCCTCATTTCGAAACAAAAAGATGTTAATTCAAATGCAAACATAAAAATTTATGTATGAGTAAATACACCTTTGTCCAAATTACAATTACTTGTTCTTAAAATATTAACTAAAAAAATTATATTTAACAAAAAATTATGAAAAATATCGATTCACTAGATATTGGTGTGACAATTCTACATTTATTCGCTACCAGTTTTTTGAGTTTCCGGTTGATGTTGAACTCTGTCTTACTCTAGAAAATGGAACAATGTTTAAAATCATTAACCCTAAATTGTGTTTGACTCCTGAAAAATGATGTAATTTTATATAAGGTTGGGTCTCTTCCTTATTTTTATTCACATGGTTATACACATTTTTTATATTTATTTCTTCCAGCTTATTCATATAGACACACATCTTGATATCTTTATATTTGTAGAATAAAAGGTCAATCTTATATTTGTAGAATTACATTTTTTACTATTTTCATGTCTTAGGTTAATTACACAAATAAAAGGTCAATCTTACATTTGTAGAATTTACATTTAACTTTTCAAAATTCAATATTTAGCAACAAAACAATGAACAAGTTTACAGATTTATTGTTATGCTATTATATTTAAAGGCGCTAAATTTGTATCATTTCATATCCCCTCATTTTTCAATCTTTTTCCAATTATCATTCACATTTAGAGAAGGAAAAAATGAGTTACCTACTCTAAAATGAATCAAGATCTATCCATTCATCTTAGAAGTACTTGCATGAAATTGTGATTTGGTTTATTTGATTTTTATACATAATTTTTGGTATTGACCTAGATGAGTATGTCCACTTGCAACATAATGAGATTCTTTTAAGTGTAGTTCAAAATACTACTAATCTAAAATATCAAGATCATTTATTTATAAACATAAACCTGACCTTGATCTATGAGATCTAAAATATTTAACTCAAAGATATGTCACATATCCAACTCCTTTTAATAGTTTCAAAATTCTACACCACATTGAAAGTCATGTATTCTCTAGCCACATAGCTAAGTTCTCTAACCTCCTTTACATTCAATTTCGTATACAATTCAATTTAAAACACATAGACTCATCCCTTAACTCTTAAGGATTCTAATTTTTTTTCTTTTTATATATGATTTAGAACATTAACATAATCTAAAACATATTACACCTTATTTCTATATATTATTTATATAGTCTTTTTAGTATTTTGAGCCTTGGTTCCATATTCTAATATTCTAGGATGTAAAGTATCTATTAAGGGTGTAGACATCTAAAATTGTTTCTTGATTTATTTTATTAATTCATTAGCTTCTTCCTCTAATAATGAAATAAATATATCAATTTATTTAATTAATTCATTAAGCCTTTTCCTTCTATCCAAATAAATATTTATTATTTATTTAATCCCACCTCCATTCTTAGATTAAATAAAGACTTTATTTATTTTATTTATTTATCCTCCTCTATTAATTAAATAAATACTTTTATTTATTTAATTAATTCAGTTACCTTTTTTCTCTTTCAATCATAGACCTCTAACTTGCTCATAGGGATCATAATCTAATTTTGTAGGTATGTGACAAGTGTCAATCATCTATTCATTCACTTTTAATTTTGTACAAATTCAAATCACCTCTTAATCTCCTCCCTCCATCATTACCTAACCTCAAATCCTATTAATTCCCTTTCATCTATGTGAACCTACTCATTAATAACCCCTTCTCTTGATCTAAAACCTCCACTTTAAAGTTGATCACTATAAAAGAGGCATACTATTCTCATTTTCCATAAAATCATGTCTTGAGCATACTTACACTTTGCCAAAATCATTCAAATAATGCACCATCACAACCACATACATTATTCCTTGATCTTTTATGCAAGTGCAACATAAATTTGAGAGCACCCATTATCAAATTCAAGATCATGGAGGATATGAGTCTAATGGAGACTAGCCTCTTATGCATGTGAAGGTATAAATTTGTTTCTTTTTTGTTATTTGCATGCATTTATTGATCTCTATTGATGTTGTGTTGAATTTGTTTGTAGATATAGGTTTAGTGGTTGGATCTTAATTAGGGTTTAGAAATAGGGTTTAAATTCAGTGGTTGGATCTTAATTAGGGTTTAGAAATAGGGTTTAGTGGTTGGATCTTAAGACGATGTACCATTTTTCTGTATCTGGTCAAGTTCCTCTTCCATTGCCTTGATCTAGTCTTCATCTTTATGTGCTTCTTTAAATGATTTAGGCTCAAATTCAGAGATCATACATGAGTTTTCTCTGACATTTCTTCTTGTAAGGATTCCTACATCCTTATCTCCTATGATTTGATTAGGATCATGATTTAGCTTGACATACCAAGGAATGGTCTTGATGGATTCCTCTTGCTTTTCTTCTTCATCTACATCTCCATCAGTATCAACATCTACATTTGCTGATCTAGGAACACTATTACTGGTACTCGGTTGACTAACAATCGGTTCCTAGAAGGTTGCAACCGATTCGTTTACCACTTGCTCATTGCCGGTTTCCTCAATTTTCTCAGAGGTTTCATCAACTCTTACATTGATGCTTTCCATAATTCTCTGAGTCCTATTGTTGAAACACTTGAGAGCTTTGCTCTTGGTGGAATATCCAAGGAATATTCTCTCATCACATTTCACATGAAATTTGCTCTAGTGTTCACTCCTCTTGATGTAACATTTGCTACCAAACACTCTAAAGTAGCTAACCACAGCTGTCTTACCGGTCCAATACTCATAAGGAGTTTTATCCTTACCTTTCTTTATGAGTACCCTGTTCATTGTGTAGACTGTAGTGCTCACCGCTTCTCTCCAAAAGGTGTGAGCTACCTTTCCTTGAATCAACATGGTTCTAGCTGCTTCAACTATAGTTCAGTTATTCCTTTTTGCTAGGCCATTCTGCTATAGAGTCCGAGGGGCAGACAATTGCCTCTTGATGCCATGTTCTTCACAATACTTATTGAATTCACCGGAAGTGAATTCCCCTCCTTGATCAGTTCTTAGGCACTTGATCCTTTTACCATTTTCCTTCTCCACTAAAGATCTGAAAGATTTGAACTTTACAAAGGCTTCAGACTTGTCTTTCAAGAATGTGATCCACATCATTCTTGAGCAGTCATTAGTGAGAATCATGAAGTACCTATCACCCTGTACACTTCTAATTTTCATAGGACCGCATAAATCAGTATGCACAAGATCAAGAAAGTTGTCAGTAGTGAAAGATATGCCTTTAAAGGTTGAGCAAGACATTTTCCCCAATTCACACTCTCTACACAAGGTATTATCTGATTTTCTTAGCACCGACAACCCTCTAACTACCTTGATCTTACTAGCTTTCACAATGTTATCAAAGTTTATATGGCAGAGTCTCCTATGCCATATCCAACTATCATCAAATTTTGCCATAAGACATGTACTTATATTTGCATTTAGATGAAATAGGTTACCTTTGGTCTGCATGCTGGTGGCCACTAATTCACCATTCTTTCCTTTGATTCTGCAAATTCCATTCTTGAATTTCAGAGTGAGGCCACTGTCATTCAGTTGGGCAACACTCAGAAGGTTGTGTCTGAGACCATCAACCCAATACACATTGTCAACACTACTCTTTTCATTCAGAGAGATGGACCCTCTTCCTTTGACCATGCATGGTACATCATTTCCAAAGCAAACCACACCACCATCATACTCCTCCAAGGATAGAAACTTGCTCCAGTCACCAGTCATATGGTGAGAAAAACCACTGTCAATGATCCACTCATTGGAATTATCAAACCAGGAGACAAGAGCCTTCTTGTCTGACACATCTTCCTTGATAGCAACAAACACAATATCTTCATTTTCTTCATCCTCTGATTCTTCATCTGTGACACCTTCATGAACTACCACAAAACATTTTCTCCATTTTCCTCCTTTGAATTTCTTGAACCTTTCCGGTTTGTCCTTGTTGTCGCCATTAGGACAGTTTACAGCAATATGTCCTATCCGGTTGCAAGAAAAGCATTTCAAAGGTAGCTTACCTTTGTATTTTTTGGTTCCTTTAGGAAGTTTCCTGGCAAGGAGAGCTTCAAATGCCATCAAAATCTCCTCATCATCCATTTCTCTGCTCTGTCTTGGTTCACCACTAGTGCTAGCTTCTTTTCCTTTTCTGGATGGTATAGCAGAAGCTTTAAAAGCTGATTCAGTCTTTTCAACACTGCCATCAAAACTATTTAGCTCATAGGCTGTCAACTTTGCTATGATGGAGTCTAAGGATACCTTAGTCTTATCTATTGATCTCAGCTCTTGAATAGCATCAACCCTTATTGCATAGACCGGCAATAGGGATCTCGGGACTTTTCTTACCACAGTGGCATCTTCTATTTTACCACCTATACTCTTGATATCTCCAACAATGATTTTGATCTTTATTCCATACTGTTGAATGGTCTCACCTTCAACCATCTGCATATCTTCAAACTTCCCTCTAAGGCTTTCTTCCTTAGCTTGTTTTACATGCTCATCACCGCCATAGATATTTTCAAGAGTATCCCATACCTCTTTGGGATTTACCTTATCTTGAACATCAATAAACTCAATGTTAGATAAACTACTAATTAGGGCTTCCATGACTTGCCCATTCTCCTGCATCTATCTCTTTTGGTCATCGGTAAGGGTACCAGTAGGAACAACATAAATAGTCTCAACATAGCTCTAGTGTTGAGCACCCATGCTTCTAATGAATATCTTCATTCTCTCTTTCCATATACTAAAATTTTCTCTGTTAAACTTTGGACCTTCCCTCATCATTATTAGACTGGGATCTTTACCTCAAGCAGTTAAGCTTATAGCATAGAGGACTTGGAGAATTCTCTGATACCAATTGATAACTTAATGATGAGCGAATAGTACCAAACTGGTATTGAGAGGGGGGGGTGAATCAGTATAGACAAAAATTTAGTCCAAAACCAGTTTGACAACAGACACTTCAAATGACTGGCAGACAGAGACATTGGTTTGAAACAGAGTGCAACCAGTAAAGCTAAAAATGTCTGAGACAAGCACTAACTGGTTACTCACTTAGCTTTTCACTCAATTCGAGACTAAACTACCATTTCACCCTTATTCATAAATAGGTAATCTATCATCAGATCATAATAATAGCTAGTTCAACATGTTTTATTGACAGGCATAAACCACAGAACCATCATATGCTTGACAGACAATAGCAAAGCATCACAAGGTAAAAGCATCACACATGACACACATATTTTTCATGTGGAAACCCAACTGGGAAAAACCATGGTGGGGATGAATACCCACAAGTTGTTTTTGAACTCTTTAGTAGTCCGCTCTGTTAGGAGCCTTGTCCGGTTAGAGACATTACAAAAGGTTATGCTAGGAACCGATCCTATTAGAGATCATCTGGTTAAGGGATGGCTACAATACCTAGTTAAGGGTTAAACCCTGTTAAAGGTTACCTTGTTAAAGGATTTCAAGAACTAAATAGCTAAAGGATTCCGAACTCAGTAGCTTTGAGTTACCCTGTTAAAGGATTTTCAGTAAGTCGGTTAAGGCTACCCTATTAAGGGATTTTCCAACTGTTGAGGTGGTTAGAGATCAACAGGTATTACAATGATTTGGTAACAACACTCAATGCCAATGCAGATCCTCTTAAGCTCCTCTTCACCTTCTGCACTTACACTCTGCAGGTATCACTTCTCTCCTTTTGGTCTGGCAAGAATCACGTATCCCTTCTCTTGGATACACACACACAACTTTTGCCAACAACCTCAAAAAGAGACACAACATTGACCTTATAGGAAAACAGATAGGTTGGTAGCATAAACCCTAAACCCTAAACCTGTTAGGTTAAGGAATTCAAACGGTTCAATCATGACCGTTGAGTACATTGCATTAAATGCAATAGATCTTGATCCAAACTCAAGACATTCTCCATCGTCCATTTCCACTGATTTTATGGTGGCTGATAACCCATCACATGTTATCACCATTTTACAGACTTCGCACATTCCTGAGGTAGATAAGAACAATCTCCCTCATGCAAGATCCTTTATGCACACAGGCTTGCGTGGCAACACGATCTATTCTTCTTTACAATGCTAACTCATCACACAATATCATTGATTGAGCCACACAAGCTTGAAGCACATTAATTGGAAACCCTAAAGTTAAGACTACCAACTGGTAGTCATACAATACTTCCATATGCCGATTCCCATAACTATATGTTGGTTCATCATGAACAAGCACACTGCTTCACTTTGGCACAAATATCGGTTCACAGTGTTATACCGATTCTCACATATGCCGGTTCACACCTCTTCATCATATTGACATCAATGACAACATACAATATCATTATGTCCTCATACCGGTTCACATAATGCCAACATTATGAGCCTCAGGTCAAACCTCCATGGTGGAGAGATAATGAACATTGTGAATTACACCAAGGAAGAGGATATAAAACCAGCAATTTGTATCAATTGAAAGATATTGTTCAAGATCTTATTAGTAGAGGAGAAATTGAAATAGAAGGACATGACCCTAAAAACATCCAATGATGATCATCTAATGTTCAAGAATCCACTTCCACCACATGATCAAAGGGGTCCTTCCACCTCAAGGTGAAACACAGATACTACCACTAATTATACATAAGTTGTATATAATTATATTGTGAATCACCTCTATGACGTTAATGAACAAGTTGAAAATCTCACCATCAAAGATCCAAATCTTGCAAGCAACATTGTTACGTGTCATAGCAGGATTACCATTTGAGCAGCACCACAAGGAACGACACCCTTGCCCAAGTAATATAATCTTGTGGAATAATTGGATAAAATGCCGGCACTCATCTCCATATTAGAGCTTTTGCACTTATCTCCTTCACATAAAACAATCTTGGATCAATCTCTCCAAGAAGCGTCAGTCCCTGCGAACCTCAACACAGATCAATTTCAAGCCAAGGTTGGTAGTCTCAAGTCATCACCATGCCTCACTTTTTTCTGAAAGTGACAACACTTCCTTCCAACAACCACATAATGCATCCCTTCACATTGAAGGATTTGAAAACCAACACAAAATCAAGCGAGTCTTGATTGACAATGGAGCTTGCTTGAATATATGCACCTTGCAGTTGGTCACAACACTAGTTTATGTCGTCGAATCAGTATATCCTAGCAAAAAGATAACCATTAAAGCCTACGATGATGCTAAGCATTCTTCTAGAGGAGATGTTGTATTACCTATCAGAGTGGGGCCAGTAGTGAAGCATATCATCTACTAAGTTCTAGACCTTCCTTTTCCATATAATCTCTTGTTAGGAAGACCTTGGATACATGCCATGCAAGTCGTTCCATCCACCTATAACCAATGTATCAAGTTTCCTCATAACGGTGTAGAAATCACAATCCTTGGTGATGCAAACCTATTTATGTATTGTAATAATATTAACCATCAGCCAGAGATCACCATACCTAACAACAAAGAAGCTATCCCTTCCACATCATATGTTAATCCAACCTTTCTTTCCAGCTCAACAACCCCTATACCAAAGCAGGAGAAGTTGAAAAAGAAAATGGCTAAGGAAGGTCCCAAGGAATATAATCTTAGCCAACTCTTTTGTGTTGGGCAATTAATCACCTCCCCTATAACTCATGGCAAACCTCAAAAGTTGCTTCAAAAACCACTGGCCAGGCAAGCATGCACTTTGGCACAATTCATCCCTAGTAAAAGTCAGGAAGAGGATGTAGGTCCCAGAGACAACTTAGAGGGGGGGGGGGGGGGGGGTGAATCAATTGTCTAATAAATTCAAACCAAAAACTTATTAACCAACTTAATGCTTAATATCAGTAAATCAGTGAATCAATTGTCTAATAAATTCAAACCAAAAACTTATTAACCAACTTAATGCTTAATATCAGTAAATCAGTTAAGTATGCCAGTAGACAGTGTTAACAGTAAATTGCTATACTGGTAAGAATTAATGCATGAAACATAAGCACACAGTCATCCACAACACATTACACCAATATTTGTACGTGGAAACCCTGTAAGTGAAAAACCATGGTGGGAAACCTTACCCACAATCAGATGATACTACTGCAGATAGTAAGTGTATAAGAGGGGTGTGCACATGCAGAAAGGCCAACAACCTAGAGCTCACTGCTCAATCACAAATGAGAGTCACACTGACTACAGTTGGATGGTTAAATCCAATAAGAATGTACTGCACAAAATTGCATCTACATATGCTGAATTCAGTACCAGTGTAATGCTGATATGCTTCTACAAAAACCTAACTTCACCTTCAAATGATGTCTTCGTGTATGCCTCTACTTTATCTCGCATATACTTTCACTTGAATCTTTTTCTCATTCCACACTTGATCTTACAAATAAAATCTTACATATATACCATACCCTAAGACCAATTTTAGTAGGTCGGCTCTACAAGATATTACAATAATTTTTTTTTTACAAACAATACAATATCCGATGCAATAACCGATTGAATATGTCGTCTTAATGCATTTACAGCAATAATAAATCATCTCCATAGCATGCCATGCTGATCTGGAAAAGATAAACCTGTCGGTGTAACCCTAGATAACCTGGACCTATTTGTCGGTAAAAGCAAATATGCAAATAAGAATATACCAATGATTATTACTTCAAAATAAAGTGTCCACATGATGTCTTTGACATTACCAAGTGTCTTCCATGTCATTCCAGGTACCGGTGAACATTATATCCTGTCAATTAATCATATACCGGTAACTGTTGCACAGTTTACTGTTTGTCGGTGAATGTTGCTAGATCTCCAAAGTAGGTGTATTTAGTAGGTATTGACATCAATGACAAAGCCATACCAAAATACCAACAGAGGAAACCATGGATGAGGACCTGTCGGAATGGATCTACAAAGACCCTATCAAAAAAGAAAGCCCAAAGGCTAAGCTTCCCGCTGATAAATATGGAAAAGGCCTCACTATCATGCAAAGAATGGGCTATGATGGCTAGAGTGCTTTAGGACATTACAAACAAGGATGACATGATCCCTTACAACCTGAGTTGAAACCGAAAGATAAAACTGGAATAGGTTTTCAAAAGGAATCTCTTCCTATGCTTAGATTCAAAGGAAAACCCAACAAAATCGTGTATCAACCAGTTACTCAAAGGAGGCCATCCTTGATTATATCTGTGACACTCACTACACCACTTGCACCAACAAAATTGATAATCCCATCAGTAGCATCAAAACTATCAGAAGCATCAATAGCATCGATAATCCCATCAGTAGCAGTAGTAGAACCAACTATACCAACAACACCGATACTCCCATCAACAACATCAACAAAACCGGTAACCCCATCAACAACACTACCAATCCCACCTATAAAAATGCACATCATGTGACCAATACACACTTCAATTCAAAAGACATCCTAGCTTGGTACAGTAATCGGATGTTAGAGAGTGATTCAAAAACTGACTCACATGAGTGGGAAGGGGATTCAGTGAATCTAAATAATTTAGACAAGGAAGACACATCACCTCCACCACCTTGTAAAGATATCCCAGTTTATGGAGAGGCATGGATTAAAATCTTTTGGGTTCCTGAGAAAGAAGAAACTTCCATAGGCCCTACGTCAAATCCTACTCCAGAATCTAACAAGGAGAGTACCATCGATGAACTTCACTCATCTATATTAACCCTCACTGACACCTCCTTTAAACTCAACTTAATCAATGAGGTAATGCTTATCATCCACCCCAAACTCATCGATTGGAACTAGCCAAATCTCCCATGTCTTGGTCACTTCTCCAAAATGATGAGGCACTCATAGAATTTTTAGAAATATAGAATAACATATTAAGAGGGGACCATAAAGCTAGTTTTGCAATCGAAATTAACAGTGCAACACACTTTGGGGCAAATGCCAAACCTTTCAGCTACGAAAATATCACAATAAAACATGGATCTTCTAGTGAAAACCACATAGTAGCACTTGTTGATTCCAAAAAAGTAAAAATAAAGAGAGTATCCAAAGGTGAAAACCTCTCTGAGGCACTTGCGGATGAAATGTTTGACATCTTCCCCTCTAGTACGAATCAGGAGAGATCGACAATCCTAATCGAAGAAACAAAAGAATTCAATGTAAGGACCCCTGAGACTCCTCACCAAATACATTGGGCATCTCTATTAACTCCAGAGGAATAGCCAAAATTTGTGGATTTCTTCTAGTAGCGTCAAATCAACCTCACATGATCTTATGCAGAGATTCCTAGCCTAGATCCTGATTTGGTTATGCATCACCTAACTGTAGCAGAAGGAGCTAAACTTGTTAAATAAAATCTCAGAAAGATGCACCCACAAATTGTTGTTCTTGTCAAAGGGGAACTCAAAAATCTCTTGGATGTTGGTTTCATCAGACCAATCGATTATGCAGATTGGATCTAAAATATTGTACATGTTGGTAAACCTAATGGGGGCATATGTATCTATACAGATTTCACAGATTTGAACAAAGCATTCCCTAAATATGACTTCCCCTTACCAAACATCGACATGATTGTCAATCTAATAGTGGGTCATGCAATGCTTTCTCTTATGGATGTCTTTTCAAGGTCCAACCAGATCAAGATTGCTCTAGAGGATCAACATAAGACTGCTTTCACATGCCCATGGGGAAACTACTATTGGAATGTGATGCCATTTGGTCTAAAGAACGTAGGTTCAACCTATTAGAGAGTTATGACTACCATCTTTCATAACATGATGCACACTATAACAAAAGATTATCGATCATTTACTAGATAAATCATTAACAAGAGAGGGTCATCTAGCAATACTAGGTCAAATCTTTCAAAGATTAGAACAATATCATGTCCATCTCAATCCAAAGAAATGTGTCTTTGGAGTAACCTCCGGTAATCTCTTAGGATACATTGTCTCAAGCAAAGGTATTGAAGTAGATCTGATGAAAGTCAAAGAAATCATGGACATGCCACCTCCAAATAACTTCAGTCAGTTATGGACACTACAAGGGCGAATGCAATCAATTCAGAAATTCATTGCACAATTGGCTAGTAAGTGTCATATCTTCTTTCAATGGGATACAAAGTGCCAGAAAGAATTCCAAATGCTTAAAGACTACCTAATGCATACACCCTTGTTGATCCTACTGTTGTCCTCAAAATCTGATTCCCTTCAATGTCCTTAGAGTATTATGGTTTAAACTGGGTGCAGAAGAAACATCAAAAGATAAGGAAATCTTAGAGACAACATATGACAAGGTTTGATTAAACCTTCTACACTTCAGGCATCCTTGGAGCCCAGGCGGGTATACCTTTGTGAAGCAACTTCACCATTTAAACAATAAATCCACAGCAAACCAGTCCAGCAAACTAGTGAATTTATTCACCTTGAAATCAACTGAAAACAAAGAATAGAACAATACTGAACTTCAGCATTTTTGATCAACAAAGCATGCAACAAACAGCTTCGATTAATACCAGTGCTTTATCCAAGGTTACAGAGTCATTTAAACTCAAATAAAACTCCTGAAACAGAATATCTTTATGCCTCCCATCAGCTTGGTTTCCGCTAATCCTTGCATATGCCTAACACTTACAAGAATTTAATCACTTCAAACTAAACTATGGTCCTCAAAATTCAAAGTTCATTCCAAAGAATTCACTGGTGTCAGTGATCCTGCATATTTAATTTCCTTCCTAAAAAGAAAAGGTAAAAAACACTCATACTGAGATTGCTTTGCAATTTCAATCAAACAGAAAAATCCTGGATTGTTCAGAATGAAATCAGTAAATCAAATTGTGAACAAACTTGAAGACAACACAGAGTTTTACTCAAAACCGATGGCCTATATATTGATATTCATTTGAAGAGATTTTACAAAAGTTCTATTTCTCCATTAAACTTTAAAAAGCTCAGATAATTTTCTGCAGCGTTTTCTTACAAAATTTTGTGATCCCTCTCCCTCTAGTCCTGGTATCCATTTATAACAACATGGATGCACAAAGCTTCGGACTTCTCGAGGAGAGTTTGTTACAATTACTTCCAAAATTGACGTGATTACAATTTTTACGTAAAGCAGTTATGCGCTCTTTTCAGCCTCTGCAGTCTGTTCAATAGGTTGTTCAGTTGCAACCTCTTCTGGCTTTTCAGCGGCGCTCTCCAACTGCTCCGGATCATGGGTGGAATATTTAACTCCCCACTCATTGTATGTCTCTTCTGTCGGCCATGAAAAACTAATCACATCATTTTTAACTTTAATCAACCTTTTCCAAGAATTTCTCAGTTTGTTGACTTCTGAGTTAAGAAAACTATAATGTGATTTAATTCTTTCTATTTCCTGTATCGTTATAACAAAGAAAGAGGTATCATCAAGATCGATGATTTCCTTGACCCTTGCTGACAACTTGGCTTTTATCTCATTAAGCCATATTTGCTTATCTTTCAGCTGATCCGGATTGGCAAAAATTCCTGGGAGCAACTCAAAAACCTGATCAGTGTATTCCTTCTTACATAAATTGACCTTCCTATCCACATTGTCTACATCTGCAGCCAATTGCATTAAAACTTTAGCAACATCAGAGGTAGATTTTATAATGGGATTGTCCCTTGCTTCATCACAGGAAACACACATGAACTCTAAATCTTGCTCCCTAGGCCTCTATCTGTCAAAAATGGGTGTCAAAATGGCCTTATCTCTCCTTAATTCATTCCATATCTCCATGACCTTTCCCACACTATTGTGAAGCAGTGAGTCATTTATAGTATCTGCAAAACTGGAGATTGTGGCTTTTATTTTCTCCTCATACTTCCCTGCATAAAAGGCCTGAGCTTGCTTTAGGTTCTCCAATTCTTGGGGAGTTATCTCAATCATTTGGGAGCTGGAAGGCGCAGGAGATGGTGGGAGCTCAATAATGGGGCTAGTAGGTGGAGGTCTTGCAGGAGAAGAAGCAATCATCAATGTTGAAGACTCACCTTGTTGGCGTTGTCCCATCAGCTGGCTCTGCAATTTGGCAATGATGCTATCCTTGCCTCTTACCTCCTCCTTGGCACTGTCATAGGCCTTCAAAACTGTTTCCAATTTAATCTGGAGGGCCTCCTTTTCTTTGGCTTCCTTCTCAGCCACTGCAACACTAAATTTTGCAGTTTCTAGCACAGTGCTAGCAGCCTCTACTACCCCTGTACTTTGTACTCTTTTGACCATCAATCCACCAAGGTGACTTGACCCTGAAGTGTCTTTACCTTTCTTGTCCTCATTTCTTTTGAGGGACCACATAACTAGTGCAGCATTGTCCTTACTGAATGTAACCCCTTCCCTGGGTTTAGTCTCTTTTCTTACTGCATCTAGCACCAGAGCATCAGCAATATTCCATTCTGGTAAAATGAGCACTCCAGCTTGTGCTACTAGATCCCTTCCCTGTTTAGGAGTGATGGTTTTGAATTCTTCTATCATCTCCTGTTTTATTTCTTCTTCCACTGAGGCTGGATCTTTGTTAGGCTGCTCTGCCTTTCTTGTTTCACATCTAGCATTATATGTATCTATATGCTGCTTCCAGACAAATTGCATGAATGCTTCAGATGTAACAAAGTTATCATCAGCTAAAAAGGCACTACTGGCCTTTTTTATCTCAGGATCCCACTCCTGGCCCTTAAGTTCAGTTGAGGTGATGTCCATTTGTGCTTCAGTGGGCTCTTCTGGCATCCCTTCTTCCACTTCATCATAAGTGTATGCAATTTCCCCCAAGCTGCCCAACTCCGAGAGGTATTCAGTTGCTGCTTGTTCATCTCCTATGTGGATAGGGGATTGGGATGGGGAATACAAGGGTGTATCTGATTGCACTTCCTTCCCCACCCTTTGCTTCTTTGGGCTGTCCTGGATGTCAATGACATCTTGCACCTTCCTCTTTCCTTTGGATGAAGAGGGCTCCCCTGTTGTAGGCACCAGCACACTATAACCTGATTTCTTATGCAGGGTGTAGTCACCAGGAGGGATTGCTTTAGTGGAAGCTGACTTGCCCAAAATCATTCTAGCCTTTTCAGGGTTGCTCTTAATTATAGCTTCCCTCTTTTCCTTTAGTGTTTGCATCACATCTTCGAAGCAAACAATCAAAAATTTTATTTTTTCTTCCAATGGGAAGAAGCTAGACAATGGGTCATAGCTAGCATCAAATTGATGAACAAAATCCAAGGCTTTCTTGTAAGCCACCCATTTTTCTTTCCTCAACTCCTGTTCATCTAAATCAAATTCATTCCTGATGAGGTCTTCAGGAAAGTGGAATTGATGAGGCCTACCTCTGCATGCTACCTTCTTCCTGAACACACCATTGTAGAAGTCCTCTGGATCAGCACATCTGGACACTGCAGTGGATAAATGGTAGGGTTTGAGGAAATCCTCAAAACAATTCCAGCCTCCCTTTGTAATTACAAATTGGTGGGCTATTGTAGCTGTAGGGAAAATAGTCCCTTTACCTCTATCTGTTAGCTCTGCCTCTTGTAGGCCACCAATTTGTCTAAGGATCTCAGCTATTCCCACTTTGAGAGGGACCTGGTATGGTAACAAAAATGGGGTGCCTCTGAAACCAAAAACTCTGAAAATCGTGGAGACTGGATATAAGTACATGTCACCCCAGTTATGAACAATTTTGATGTTCTCTGCGAATTCTTTTGGCCTTAGGAATTCCAGAAGAACCTTGGGGACTCTTGGGTTATCAGAGCAAAGGAGAGTCCTTATTTTGGATGCAAAATATTTATCGAACTTTAGGAAACTAGCATCCTCTCTGTCCCATGACAACACAGTGCTCCATAGTTGTACTGGCATCTTCTCTCCTTCCTTCTCTTTTACCAGGTCCATTCCACTGGCGAAATAATCACCACCTTTGAAGAGGAAAAGGTGCATCAAGAGTGAGTACCATCCGAATGGCCTATCCACCTTCCCATTTTTTATTCCTATCAACCCTCCATGGATAGCATCGGCAATATAAGAAGCATAATCAAATGTGATAGCAAGAGAAGGATTCAAAATCTGAACAATCATTAACAAGTAATGATTTGGCATATTTGCTTCAGCATCCTCCCCTAGAACTTGGCAAAGTGCCCAATACATGCTTTTAGCCCTTAAGGTAAACATACTCAATGAAAAAGGCTCTTGTGTGTTGGGCCCTACAACTGCTAACCCTCCTATTTTTAGGAAAAGTTCTTTAAGAGGCCCATTTCTAAGATGACTCCTCTGTGCACTGTACACTTGGGCTAATTGTGTGAAATTTATGGGTTCCAGGAAGTTTGTGAATTCATTGAGCCCAAACGCTGTTCTCAATTCCTCTGCCTTGATTTCCACAAGGGTTTTTCCATTAACATCCGGGATGCATCTTGTGACTGAATCATAGTTCAATGCCATTTGAGTTAACAAGTCTGTATCCATGAACACCCCTGGGACTACCAATTTCCCGACATCTAGTTCCCAAATGCTATTTTGAGGAACAGGAGAATTCCTCATTCCAAATCCGACTCTGAACAGCCCCAACCCAGACAGTCCAACTTGTGGGTCTCTTAACCAATTACCCTTGTCATATAATCCTTCTCCTATCTTCAGATGGGGAGCCCTGGGCACTAACTCTTTGGCCTTTGATGCCTGGTTAGTTGACGATGTCAACTGTTCTAAAAAATCATCACATACACTTCTTTCTAGATAATCAACCTTGCCAGAAAATTCCCTTTTAGGAGCCATTGGAAAATACAAGAAAATGAATACACTCTTAAACAATCCTGCAATACGACAATGATTTTATCTAAAAGCCACACAAAAATTGCTTCAAAACATGAGAGAACCTGATGCTTGCTTGAAGGAAATTGCTCTGCAACTGAATCGCTTGCTCTGTTTCGGAAAAGGATAACTCTACGTCTGCTCTTCTGCAAAAATCTTTTAAAAGATATCCTTACTTGGTTGTTAGGAAATCAAATGCTTGTACTCTGGGCCTTAACTATAACATTGATTCCTCATTCTTCGGCCGTCCCTTCAAAATCGAATTCATACGAGAATTCATATTTTAGCTCCAGCGGGTCGCAACCTTCCTGCAAGTGTCTCACTGTTAATTTCATTTTGACGGCTTTGTCTTTAGTCTGGGTCCCGTTATTCTATTGGCTACATAATACCACACGACATCCGACCATTGTCTTAGAAAATCCCTTCGCATTCCGTTTTGATACTGGCCGAATGCCTCCCTTTATACTATGACGGGCCCACATTTTTCCCTTTTGGCCATGTCATCATCATGACATGTGGACGACCCTCGTTAACTCTCGCTATTTCGCGGGCTTAAAGGGTGAGCACTTTACCCTTGCGAAATAGCGCGGGCCGTTGGATCATCCTTTAAGTTGATCACTAATTAATCCTTTGAAAATTTTCTCAGAAATGGTGGGCCCGCTGAGTCGTCACTAACACCTGGCACCTAGTCACCTGCTGCGCTGATTTGTCACTCTGTCACTTGCTAGAAGAAAAACCATGGGGGCTCCACTTTCGTTTCAACAGGTCTATCTCCCACGTCATCATCAAGACACATGGACGGTTGACACTCATTCTCACTATTTCGCAGCCTTAAAGGGTGAGCACTTTACCCTTGCGAAATAGCGCCGACCGTCAGATCATCTCTGCAGTCGATCGGTATTTAACCCTTCGAAAAGGCTCTTAGAAATGGTGGGCCCATGGACACGTCACGGACATATGGCACCTTGTCACTTTCGGATCTGACTTGTCGATTTCTCATTTGTCAAGCAGGAACCATAGGGACCCACAGTTTCCTTTTAGACCGCGTATCATCGAGACACGTGGACGGTCCTTGTTCATTTTCACTATTTCGCGGCCTTAAGAAGTGAGCACTTTACCTTTGCGAAATAGCGCGGGCCGTTAGATCATATTTCAAATTGATTAGCATTTAAACCCTTTTAAAGGTTTTTAGAAGAGGTGGACCCGCGGACATGTCATTGACACCTGGCGCCTCGTCACTTTCAGATCTGACTTGTCATTCTGTCATTTGCTGGAAGGAGCCACGGGGTCTCAATAAATTGTTAAGAGCTGTCCCTGCCAGGTCATCTCCACCTGCGACTCGACTCATCTTTGGGGCCCACTTTTGAACCTTTAATCCTGACCCGCTGACTGTGGTGACTTGTGCCACGTGCTACCTTTTAATACGCCAGAAGAAAACCACGGGGGCCCCACTTTCTTTGACAGCCACATCCTTTACTTCCTCCGTCATGACACATGGACGGCTGACATTCATTCTCGCTATTTCACGGCCTTAAAGGGGAAGCATTTTACCCTTGTGAAATAGCGTCGACCGTCAGATCCTTTCTCAAGTTGATCGACGTTTACTGGGCCCGACACTTTAGAACGAAATAATACAAGGCGAAAAATTTTCAAATAATCAACGTAACTGCCTAGGTTAATAACAAGGGGGAACACTTCCTACGACCCCACGACCCATGACCTAAGTGAAATAAAGTAACGGCAAAATAGAAACCAGAGGGTTTAAAATAAAAAGATAAGATCTAAAACTTAAAAAACCCTTAAACCCTCTAGGTTTAGAATAAAGCTAAAGCACTTGGGACTACACCCTATTCGAAAATTTTCAAGGTACCATAGCCAATTATGGGGAAAGAAGAACCCAATTTTAAAACAGTGATAACACCTACCAGATCCAATAAACCTCTATTGCTATATATTTGAACTACAAATACAACATTAGGAGTACTACGGGCACAACACAATTCAAAAGGAAAATAATGTGATGTATACTATATCTCTCGCACATTGGTAGGCCATGAACTTAATTACACACCTATTGAGAAAGCTTGCCTAGCAGTTATCTTAGCAACCACCAAATTAAGGCACTACATGTTAACACACAAGGTACAACTCATTGCCAAAATAGATCTACTCAAATACCTACTCAGCAAGGCAGCATTGACAGGCCTCTTGGCCAATTAGGTTATGATCTTGAGTGAATTTGATATAGAGTATGTAGATTGCAAGGCTATCAAGGGGCAAGTTATTGCAGATCAGTTGGCTGATGCACCCCTCGCAGGTGACCATCCTCTTGTTTCCAATTTTCCAGATGAAGAGATCTTCATGATCATAGCTACACAACCTTGGAAGCTATATTTTGATGGCTCATATGCTAGACATGGCTTGGGGGCAGGTATTATTTTTATCACACCTCAAGGTGACAACATCCCAAAATCATACAGGCTCACTTTTTCATGCAGCAATAATATAGTAGAATATGAGGCCTTAATCATAGGACTTAGATTGGCTATACAATGACATCTAAAAGAGCTTTAGGTATATGGAGATTCTCAACTAGTCATCTGACAAGTCACCGATGAATACCAAACTAAGGATGATAAGCTTGTGCCATATAAAAGGATGGTGGATAGTTTCAAAGAATCATTTACAACTATCACATTTGAGCAAGTACCCAGAGATCGTAATCGAGTTTCCAACGCAAGGGCTACAATTGCATCTCTCCTAGATCTTCTGCAAAAATCAACATGCTACGAGTTCTTGGTACAACAACTTTGGATCCCCACGTATGATATCCCCGAAACTAAAATGATATGTCACCTTATCAGTTCTGAATCCCCATGGTATGGTGAGTTCTTCACTTACCTACGTGACCACACCCTTATCCCCAACCAATCAAATAACCAATAAAAAACCTTCATCTGCCAAACCGCTCGATACACCATCATTGCCAAAACCCTATACAGGCAAAGTTTTGATGGTACTCTCCTTCGATGTTTGGAGAAAGATGAGATAAGAAAGGCCTTGGAAGAGGTACATGAAGGAATTTGTGGATCTCAATCAAGCGGTCCTTCCCTAGCAAAGAAAATCATGTGTGCTGGATACTATTGGCTCACCATGGAAAAAGACTCCTACTATTTTGTCAGAAAATGCAACCAATCACAACACCATTGCCCTTTTGTCAATGGGGCCTTTACCTTGTGGGTAAAATCCATCCACCTACATCCAACGACCACAAATTTATCATTACTGCCACCAAATACTTCACAAAGTGGATCGAAGCCATTCCACTTACCCAAGTCACTAGAAAGACGATTGCCTCATTCATCCTTAATTACATCATCTGCTGGTATGGTGTACCCATGTCCATCATCACAGATAACGGGCTTCCTTTCAAAAATCAAGATGTTCGTGAACTCTGTGAGAAATTTCACATCCTACACCGCTTTGCCACCCCATATTACCCACAAGGCAATGGTCAGGCCGAAGCATCAAACAAAAAATATTAAGGATCCTCAAGAAGATAGTCAATGATGTTGGTCGTGATTGGAACATTCACTCAAATCCAACACTATGGGTGTATCAAACTAGCATTCAAACCCCTATAGGCGCAACACCCTACTCACAGGCTTATAGAGTAGAAGCCATCCTGCCTATTGAGGTTGAAATACCATCTTTACAGGTCTTTTTGCACAATATGATAGATGATGAAGCATAATGAGTCTCATGTCTTCAAGACTTGGATCTATTTGATGAAAGGCGACAAGCTGCATACAACCACCTAAAAGCCTATTAGTAGCGCATGACCAAAAGCTACAATAATCAAGTCAAACCTCGTATATTTGAGGTAGGAGATCTTGTTCTCAGGGAGAATCCTCGTAATCAACCAAATAGAGAACATAAAGGAAAGTTTGAATCCAACTGGTTGGGTCCATATGTTATCACTATTGTATTTGGGTCTGGGCCATATCAGTTGGCAAACATTCCAAACATTTCTTGGAATCAAGCCAAACAATGTTGTACAAATTTTTTTGTGAAGTACATCCAACTTTGCAAATATCACAAAGGGCCTTTGAATCTTTGAAACAATTTTATTGTGTTCCTCTTAAGATTCGCAATACTTGTTGTTCAAAGCACCATGTGGAGTTTTCAATGTACCATGAACTTTTATGTCATGTTCGTTCTACAATGCATACTAATGGGATGTTGTAGGAGTGTAGTGAAATGTTATTTCCGAGATCATCAAGAGACTTGCAAGATCTATTTTTATGCCTTAGAGATGATCGTTTCTATTTCTATAGAAAGGATTGTTTGAATGAGAAGTGCTCAGAATGTGGTGGGTTGTCAAAGTTTGCTTCATGTTTTCATGAGGGCAATGAACATGAGTTTGGAAAGAATTATGTTGAGAAAAAAAGATATGAGACAATAAAATATACTTTGAAGAGTGGAGGTGAAGGTTCTAGATGCGAATAAGTCTCAAGAGAAGTGAGTATTACTGATTTTATTTTGGATTTTAGGGAAAATATTTCTACAAGTATGCAAGGCAAACCCATAGGTCTCAGTGGTTGGATCAATAGTTCAGGATGTGTAAGAACTCTTTCCTGATTGGCACTATTGTATCAGTGGTTGATTTTGCAGAGAACTATATATTGCAACCACTGAATGAGGTACAGTCTTAGTACTACAATTCAGTCCAGATTGCTATTTTTGTTCACATTACATATAGACATGCTCCTAATAGTATAGAAGAGGACAGGAAGATAATCAGGGAGTATCATTTTTATATGAGTGATGATAGATCACACTCCTTTGAGTATGTGCAACATTCTTTTGAGAATTTTTTTGAGTTCTTGCATGAGAAAGATATTGCAATTGACCAACATATAATATGGTCAAATAACTATACGGGTCAATTCAAGAATGCTCGCATGTTTTATTAGTTGAGTAGAATGCATGTACAAAGGCGTATACCTCATATTTGGTGTTTTTTTTAGGCTAGGCATGGGAAGGGAGAGCATGATGGACCAGGTACATGTTTGAAGAGAGCTCTAGTTAAGGAGAAATTGAGGATTTCAAGTATGAATTTCTCTGATGCACATTCTATCGTTGATTGGTGTAGTTCAACATTGTCACATGGAGGTACTCTTGATTCAGTAGTGACCAGATTCTTTCAGTTGGTTGAGGAGGGAACAATGGGAGATAGACTGGATTGTCAAACAATTAAATATTCTTCAAAGATGCATTCATTTCTCAGCTCAGATGCAAGTACATTGACCATTTGGACATGAGAGTTGGCTTGTTTTTGTTAGAGTTGTGTTCAATGTGATTGGGATTAGTGCGAGTCAAGTTGGTGGGCTGATACATGGGTTCCCCACTATCTAACTCCTTTATCTCAAACAATATCCTTGTCAAACGATGACATGGAAAGTTCACTTGAGTATGACTGTCTATCAGATCTTGTACAACCAGGACATACTTTTGTAGTTGTTGCACCTCAAGGGAATGAAGAGAGATCAGAATATTGGTTGGAATGATGTGTATAGAGAAAACAAAAGCTAACACAACCAGTGATAGATGATGACGGGTTCATATATCCTACAAGTTCAGTTGTTGTTGTGGGAACTTGGTTGTGAACATACATGATTAGAAAGAATGGAATACCTGCATTTGAAGACTATGAGAGACATAAAACCATTATAATGTATTAACACCTTATTATAGCTACAAATGTCAAGTTGTTGAAGCATCAAGCAAAACTGAAAACCAAAGAGATATGGATAGTGACTATTGTTGATCATGAAGCAATACTGGATACTCTTAAGCAAAGAGATGACCCTTTAGGCACACTTGAGTAGTAGGTATTTAATGGCGCCTTATTTTTTTTATCATGCATTTCATTTCAAACAATGATAATTAAACCTTAATGTTCAAGTTTGTTATGTGTATATTAAGGATGTGTTCAAAATGCAGGTCTATTGATGAACATTTTTTTTTGGCAACACGGTTTTTGCATGCACATAGCGGGTACACTAGATATAATCGGAAGGGACATATTTTTGCAACATGACTTATTATCATGCATTTGATGAGCTTTACAAATTTTGTTATTAGAGAACACTATTTGACAATTTTTGATGATATAATTATCACAAAACATTTATGCTCATGCAGGGCTTTTTTGATGATTTACAACAGTATCACATTATGATTTTTGCGTCAACATAGTGGGTTCTATTGATATAATTCAAAGGGATGTATTTTAATGGTATATAATCCCACCTTTTCATTTATTATCATGCATTTCAGTTGAAGTGATTATCATAAAGCCTTTATGTTCATCCATGCATTTTATGTGTAGACTAACCATTCTTAAAAATACAGGTTCATGCTAGGTCATTCGTCGTTGACAAGACCCTCTCTTGGTGATGGTACATATTCCTTTGTGCACTAATGAGATAAAATTTTGTGCATAAACATTAAGTCAAGTGAATGTATTGCTATTTAGAAATGACCATATCTACCACCATCTTCAACCATGCAGAGAAATGCAGTATCAACATGCGTCTTTCTTCAATGTTATGCTTGTATACTTTGCAGAGAAACTGGTAAGTTTCATAATTATACAATCTTGTATGTCTTAAAAATGTTTTAAATGATCTATTTATAATTTGCTTGAACGAGAAAACGACCAAGAGACAACATTCGAATGAATGAGATTGACGATTTTTTTGCCCACCAAAAAATTGCTGCCCTAATAAAACCATAGGGAAACTTGAAAAACCAAGATAAGATTTTATAGGGACCCATCTCATGGCCCCATAGGTTCAAACGGATCATTCGCAGGTGCCACAGATTTTGAGTTAGGGCCTGTCAAAGTTTGACAATTTTTAGCACTTAGGGCACTCAAGGGATGACGTCGGTAGGGTATTACCCCGAGCATTTGACCGAATGGGGGGGAAAAATAGGAGCATGCATAGTGTAATAATGCCTAACTAGACATGTCTGAGTTGATAGTTCATCATCACAACGAGTAGAACAAGAAAGCGAACACGAGACAACATTCGAATGAATGAGACTAACGATTTTTTTGCCCATCGAAATATTGCTGCTCTAATAAAACCATAGGGAAACTTGAAAAAATGAGATAGGCTTTTATAGGGACCTCTCTCATGGCCCCGTAGGTTCAAATGGATCATTCGCAGGTGCCATGGATTCCATGTTAGGGCCTGTCAAAGTTTGACAATTTTTAGCACTTAGGACGCTCAAGAGACAACATCGGTAGGGTATGACCCCGAGCATTCAACCGAGTGGGGGGAGGAAATAAGACCATGCATAGGGTAAAAATGCCTAATAGGACATGTCGGAGTTGACAGTTCATTATCGCGATGAGCAGAACGAGAAATTAACCATGAGACAACATTCGAATGAATGAGACTGACAATTTTTTTGCCCACCAAAAAATTGCTGCCCTAATAAAACCGTAGGGAAAATTGAAAAACAGAGATAGGCTTTTGTAGGGACCCCTTTAGTGGCCCCATAGGTTCAAACTGATTGTTCGCAAGTGCCACGGATTCTGAGTTAGGGCCTGTCAAAGTTTGACAATTTTTAGCACTTAGAGCGCTCAACGGATGACGTTGGTAGGATATGACCCTGAGCGTTCGACCGAGTGGTGGGGCAAAATAGGTGCATGCATAGGGTAATAATTCTTAATTGGATATGTTGGAGTCAACGGTTCATCATCGCGATGAGCAGAACGAGAAAATGACCACGAGACAACATTCAAATGAATGAGACTGACGATTTTTTTGCCCACCAAAAAATTGCGACCCTAATAAAACAGTAGGGAAACTTGAAAAATCGAGATAGAATTTTGTAGGGACCCATCTCATGGCCCCGTAGGTTCAAACGGATCGTTCATAGGTGCCATGGATTCTGAGTAAGGGCCTGTCAAAGTTTGACAATTTTTAGCACTTAGGGCGCTCAAGGGACGACGTTGGTAGGGTATGACCCCAAGCGTTCGATTGAGTGGGGGGGGGAAATAGGAGTATGCATAGGGTAAAAATGCCTAACTGGATATGTCCAATTCGATGGTTCATCATCGCGATGAGCAGAACAAGAAAATGACCACGAGACAACATTCGAATGAATGAGACTGACTATTTTTTTGCCCACCAAAAAATTGCTGCCCTAATAAAACTGTAGGGAAACTTGAAAAACCAAGATAGACTTTTATAGGGACCTCTCTCGTGGCCCCATAGGTTCAAATGGATCATTCGCAGGTGCCACAGATTCTGAGTTAGGGCCCATTAAAGGTTGACAATTTTTAGCACTTAGGGCGCTCAAGAGACGACATCGGTAGGGTATGACCCCGAGCGTTCGACCGAGTGGGGGGGGGGGGGAAATAAGACCATGCATAGGGTAAAAATGCCTAACTAGACATGTCAGAGTTGATGACTACTTATCGCGATGAGCAGAACGAGAAAATGACCACGAGACAACATTCGAATGAATGAGACTGACGACTTTTTCGCCCACCAAAAAATTGCTGCCCTAATAAAACCGTAGGGAAAATTGAAAAACCGAGATAGGCTTTTGTGGGACCCCTCTAGTGGCCCCATAGGTTCAAACTGTTCATTCACATGTGCCACAGATTTCGAGTTAGGGTCCGTCATAGTTTGACAATTTTTAGCACTTAGGGCACTCAAGGGATGATGCCGATAGGGTATGACCCCGAGCGTTCGACTGAGTGGGGGGGGGGGGCAATAATGCCTAACTGGATATGTTAGAGTCGACGGTTCATCATCACGATGAGAGAACGTGAAAACGGCCACAAGACAACATTTGAATGAATGAGACTGATGATTTTTTTGCCCAACAAAAAATTGCTGCCCTAATAAAACTATAAGGAAACTTGAAAAATAGAGATAGGATTTTGTAGAGACCCTTCCCATGGCCCTGTAGGTTCAAACGGATCATTCGTAGAGTATGACCCAGAGTGTTCGATCGAGTGGGGGGGAAAATAGGACCATGCATAGGGTAATAATGCCTAATTGGACATGTCAAAGATGACAGTTCATCATTGCGATGAGATGAATGAGAAATTGGCCACACAACAACATTCGATTGAATGAGACTAACGATTTTATCACCAACTGAAAAATTACTGCCCTAATAAAACTGTAGGGAAAATTCAAAAACCAAGATAGGCTTTTGTAGGGACCCCTCTTGTGGTCCCGTAGGTTCAAACTGATCATTCGCAGGTGCCACAGATTTTGAGTTAGGGCCTATCAAAGTTTGACAATTTTAGCACTTAGGGTGCTCAAGGGATGACACTGGTAGGGTATGACCCCGAGCGTTCGACCGAGGTGGGGGAAAAATAGGACCATGCATAGGGTAATAATGAATTGTATCAAGTATTGTTCATTAAATGAATTGTATTGTATTGTTCATTAAATGAATTGTATTGTTCATTAAATGAATTGTATTGTTCATTAAATGAATTGTATTGTATTGTTCATCAAATGAATTATATTGTTCATGAATTGTATTGTTCATTAAATGAATTGTATTGTACTATTCATTAAATGAATTATATTGTTCATTATACAAAAAACACTTACGATGAAATAAAATGAGTTGTATTGTTCATTAAATAACCATTATTAACCAATGTTAATTATTGGAATGAAGATTAAAGATTTCCATGATAACACCACACACAGATGAGCAACAATTTATTTGATCAAATATCAACTTTTGTATATATAAAAACATCAAATGATTACAAATGTATGTCCATACACAAATATGGCATAAACGCCAACTGAAACAAAATGTATGTCTAAATACATGAATTTATGTCCATATACAAAATATGCATGCCAACTAGACATGTAAGCATCCGAAAACTATCTATAACATCCTAGGATGTTGATGGATCATCAAAATCGATCCTCTTCGCCACACTACTTGGCTCTAAAGGATCCTACACAAGAAAAACAAACCATGATTAATATTAGTTATATTATATAATTCACATTCAAAAAGTTGACATAAAAATGAATAATAATTTAATTATTCATGTTTACCTCATCTCCACGTTTTCTCTTCGGCTTTGCAGGACTCTTGATGTATGTCTTTGGTAGAGGAGGTATGTTTTCAATATTTTCATACACAACCTACATATGTTCAGAAACATGACATTGATACAAGTTAGCATATAATTGTCACTGATAATAACAAATTATATCTACTAAACATAAAATAAAATAAATACACATCTACTTGAGGCATCTCTTCTTCTTCATCATCTTCAGGTATACTAGGTGTAGTCATCAAGGATGTGAAGCCAAGAATTATCTATACATATACACAACAAGTATATGAAACTATCAATCTATGTCTAGACGTGTATAATCACTATAAGTTATTTAAACTATTCATTCAATCATATTTGCATTCAATTACCTTGCCCTTGTCTCCAACTGTACTACCACATCCTAAATCACACTGCCCCACACTCGTGATGCTTCTGCCCTACAAGAGTAAAATAAGATATACATGCAAGTTACTACATAATCTAATTAATACCAATATAAATAAGATATACATGCAAGTTACTACATAATCTAATTAATACCAATATAAATGATGAGCATGTATGTACAATAAAATATAAACAACTAGGTGCAATAATATATGTATCGTCAAGCTATCAAGGCCAAATGAAATGGTCGACAAGGTGCCCTCTTGAATCTATCTCAACCCCTCCTCGGTCATCAACTGTTAAATAGACCATGTAAATAAAAATCAGTACTTAATATTATCTAGATTATAAATATTCATTTAAAATATAACATTAACTCTGAAAATACAAATCTTACCACTACATCATCAATGTATGATGACAGTGCCTCCTCGCCTCTAGCATGCGAGGACTCCCCAGGGTATCCTCTAGTCTGTGTCATAACATCTGGTGCATCATGCATCTCATGCACCTCATAATCTGCACTGTCCGCAGGAGGATCAATGGGTTGTCTAACTGGAGCCAAGCATACGTGCCCACACATGACACAACTATGGGGCATGCATATGTGTGGAGTCAAGGATGACATGTCAGTACCACCAGATGCACCACTACCATCAAAAGTAGGCTGAGCTACTGACCCAGCCTGAGAAACCGAAAGGCTACTCAACAAGTGAATAGCTGATATGGTCTGTGAAGCTACCTCACAAATGATATTTGGATGCTGCACTGGAGGTGGGGGATCAACAGGAGAAGAGGGGACATATGGGCCCTGGACTACTCTGATTGCCCCATGTCTATTTTGGGGCATACCTAAACCCACACCCTGGAAAGGTTGGATGTCAAAGTAGTTCACATGTTTGTGTAAAACAAACTCAACATATAATTTTTATATGAAGTAGAAGGGGACATTAAGATTGTTGTTGGGTCATTTGTCAAAAACCATCCACCCAACGATCCCAAATTTTTTTCACAATACCATCATTTGTGCACCATTTAATAGAAAGTTTTATTTTTGGGGGGTCTATGGGTTGACCAGTGCAGGAATTCACAAACAATGAGGTGGTATCGACTTTCGATATCTCGAGATCCTTGATCTCCTTATACGACAAGCCATCTGCATATTGTTCCCTCATAGAATCTCGCCACAAAAGGGTGGCATTGTGCTCCTCAACCATGGTTTCCATACTCTTTATGATCGACGTTACAGGATCAAACATTGGGTTTAGACAAGGGATCCTATGATATACATCTGCAATCCCCCTCAATTTATTCAAATTTTGTGCAATCAAATCTTGAATTGAGGGGGGGTTTGGCAAAGGAGGATTTGGTTGTTGCGGTTGTGGTTGATCAATGTTTTCATTGTTATCCCCCATTTTTAACCTAATTGAATGTAAACAATTGAATTTAGTTAACAAATTTAAACAATTTTGTATTTGATTTTAAAAAACCTAGTTTTCAAGAAAAAAACCATATTTTCAATGAAAAATCAAATAAACATTAAAAAAAATACAAAAAAAGAATAAAAATGATTGAAAACTGATGCTCTGCAAAAAGGATTAGAAAATCTATTTGATGGCAACACACACAAGAGCATAAGAAACAAACGTTAGTGTTAGCAACAAAAGATTATCCTAAACAGGCATATCAAGAGAGATATTAAGCATGAAATAGAAAGCATATAAACATAGAATGAAATAGCTAATCAAGATGCTCATAGTTGCTCCTCCCTTGTTCCTCTCCTCTCCAAGTCCCAAATGAGTGTAGCTCTCAGCTTTTAGCACTAGCCATGGATGCCATATGGAGATTCAAGATGGTTGAATATGATAAGCAAATACTATGCAAGAGTAGATAGTGATGCTATGAAAAAGCTCTATGCTAATGCCAGTATAACAACAATACTCTAAAATGCTTCTCCTTTTGCTTGAGGAGAAGGGTTCTATTTATAGAAGAAATAGGGAAATGAAGGGTTAAGATTGAGCAATCTTAACAAGGGTTAGGATTGAAAGTTGGGGATCCATGTGCACAATTGGCACCAATAAAATGGTGACAAGTTTCAACATAGGATTGGGTTGAGAGAAGAGGTTGGAGGCATTAAAGGCCTGAGAAGACCTCATGGTTATCTAGAAGGTAAGGGTCAAGTCTAAATTAAGATTACCCATTGGATTAAGAGTTAATGCAAGGATAAACCTTTGTGCAAATGTTTAAGAGATAATCATGGTCAAAGCATTAATGGCCTGATGAGACCTTTGGGTTGGGTAGAGGTTGAGTCAAAACAAATGTTTTAACCATGTGGGAGGGTTGAATTAACCATTAATGGTTTTTGAAGACTTTGTGGATTAAGTGGTTGAAGGTTGGAAGCTTTCAAAGGTTATCCAAGACTTTGAGACATTTAGTGGTTGAAGGTTGGAAGCCTTTAATGGTTATCAAAGACTTTTAGGCTTTGAGAAGTGACTCCATTTTGCTTAGGAATGTGACAATAATTAGGGGATGGATTAGGCTAATTAGGAAGGGGTTAGAAGAATCTAGAAGGGGATTAGATTTTGCAAGTGGATTTGGTGGGTGAGGGAAAATAGGATTTTATTTAAAATAAAAATTCATTTATTTCAATAAATGTGTGCAAGTTGTATTTGGATAAATATTCAAATAAATATTAATTTATTTAAATGAGAAAAATGAAGATAAAGCATTTAAAATGCTTGAAGACTTTGAGGGAAACCATTAAAGGCTTGAAGACTTTAAGGAAAACCATTAAAGTCTTAAGAAGACTATAGAAGGAAGCCATCAAGTTTGAAGACTTTAAAGCCATCAAGTTTGACTACTTTAAGGGAAACCATTAAAGGTTTCAAGTGGGTGAGGATAAATAGGATTTTAAATAAATAATTTATTTAAAATAGTTGTGCAACTTGCTTTTGTAGGAAAATACAAGTGGGTGGAGGATAAAGGTGATTTAAATAAATGATTTATTTAAAATAATTGTGCAACTTGCATTTGTAGGAAAATGCAAGTGGGTGGAGGATAAAGGTGATTTAAATAAATGATTTATTTATTTAAATGTGAGAGGTGGGATTTTGGGGGATTTAAATAAATATTAATTTATTTAAATGTGAGAGAAGATTTAATTAAATAAATATGATTTATTTATTTAATTAATGGTCTGAATTTGGTTAAGTGAATTAAATCAAATAAATTGAATAATTTATTTAATTAATAGGAGAATAGGGTTAAGATGAATTAATTAAATATTAATTTAATTAATTATTAATTGATGGTTAAATAATCAAATAAATACTAAGTATTCATTTAATTAAGTGGACAGATTTATGTGACTACATTTGCCCCTCTTTGAGACGGTGCAGTTTATCGCATCGTTTCAAAGAAAGAAAAATAGGTGTGAAGAAATGCCCCATAAAATGTAAATTTAATGGGTGGTATGCCCCCTCGAGAGATGGGCCAAATTTTTTGTTGAAAAATCGGGCGATCTCTCGAAAAAGAATGAAAAGCGGAGGGGAGGTAGAATAGAAGAAATTAGAACTAATGATGAAAGAATGGGAGAAAATGGAGTGAATATGAAGAAACAACAAGCCAGCGAGTACCCTGAGGTCATGCAAGAGATACATAGCAGATGTAGTGTGGGGTTTTGATTGATGCTATACAATTGATCAAAATTGGTTGGACAATCTGGTGCAATCGGTTGAATTGCCCCGGTCAAGTCAAAGCGTGACAGTTGATGTCAGTTGGTCGCTTGGACATGATAAAGTCTGAGTAAGTGAATCAAAGTGACCTGATGTGACTTAGACAATTGATGTAATTGCCCGATGAAGTCAAGGTATATGAAGCAAAATACTCGTTGAGACGTAGACAATTGATGTAATTGTCCGTTGGATTGTGTTTGATTGGCTAATCAATTGATAGTATGTGCGTGTGATGGATGGTTGTGGGGAATCATGGCAGCCCCGTTGAGACTAGGTCATTATGATAAATGCCTGATGTAGTCTAGGATTACCATAATCGATTACCTGTTGAGACCCGAAGATACTTGATCAAAGTATCTGTTGATAGTCTAGGTGTGTGGGAGTCGATGTATCTGTGTAGATAGAGTAACTTGCTTAATTGTGTGGATGAATGAGGATGGGAAACACAATCCCTCCTATTAGAGATGGATGGTGATGAACGTGGCTTGATTGGGTTGATGGGAAATGATGAAGGATATGTGATGTTGATTATTGAGATGGGGAGGGTTGGGGGGGGGTTCAATGTTAAATAGAAGAAATGGAGGACCTATTACATTCCTATGGAAGAAGAGGAAAATAGAGTATCCATTGTCATTACTATGTATGCATGATATGCAGCTATTTATGAATGTATGGATGGTTGGAATGCAACGGAATGCAATATATACAAATGAGATGGAATGACGATCCATGGTGCTTTATTTTTCATCATTGAGCTTTAAAATGTTGTAAGAAAATACAAGCAACTTGACATAAAGATTCAAGATGACCAAAGTATTTCTTACATGGATTTTGATATAGCAAGTTAATACAAGCAACTTGATATAATGGATCAAGTTGACCTGAGTATTGCTTGCGGAATAGACAAGGATTATCTCCGTTCATGCATGACTTGGATCGTCCTCCTTGATCTTAGGCTGATCATATCCTGAGACAAGTGCATACCGTACTAAGAAATAAAAACCTTTATCCAAATTGGATGAGGAGGAACCAAAGAATGAGCATTGTACCTGTAAATAAATAGTATATACATAAAGAATAAAAGAATATGGATCCTTGGTAATGGTTCATGCTCATATGGTCGAGGTATATGTTGTAGTCAGCAAGCCGTAGTGATCTATGACTGTGTTTTTGCCTATGATCACATAGCTTAGTGAACTTCCCACGTAGACACCATTAGTACATGCCCCAAAACTTCATCGGAAATAATGCGCAAATGATACAAAACAATGCTGAAAGATCCCGATACAGATAAACAAATGAATTACTCACGAATCAACCAAGCATTTGATAGCTTAACATAATTTTCTTGTCAAAGAAAACATCACTTTTGTCTTTGTTTTGGTAAGGAAGGATGCATCCTTGTTTTTAAAGACAGTTTCTGATTTGTTGGATGTGGATTGTGTGGTCGATTGATAAATGGTCATTGTGTGAGTACTATGTTAATGTTGGTTTTGCATCTGCTTGAATGAATATGTACAAGGTGTTGCCATGTTTTGGTGTGATTTTCGATGGGTTTTTCGATGTTTTTGGATTTTGTGTAATAGTTTTTGAATGTTTTTGGATTTTGTGAGTCATTTTTGAATGTTTTTGGATTTTGCGAGACATTTTTGAATGTTTTTGTATTTTGCGAGACATTTTTGAATGTTTTTGTATTTTGCGAGACATTTTTGAATGTTTTTGTATTTTGCGAGACATTTTTGAATGTTTTTGCCAATGAATCACCAGTAATGTAGAATCCACTTCCATCATCTAGATTGTAAGGGCATTGCCCCCAAGTTGGACATGATTTATGAAAAAGCGGGATGCTAGACGCATGAAGTACTTTCTTGGATTACAGATAAAATAACAAGCCATGGTTAGATGGATGGATGTGTGTATGTATGAATGTGATCGCAACAAGCCTGAAAGACAATGGAGCCATAGCCTTTACGAGTGGCGCCTGTTTGCCAGGTTTTCGCCATCGTACTTACCCAAGGTGCCACCGGAGTGGTTGTTCACCATTTGGATGCATGATTTTTCTTTACTTTTTTGAATGTTTTTGTATTTTCTTCAGGACATTTTCTGAATGTTTTTGGTATTTTTCTGATATGTAGGGGAGCCTGATGCTCTGTACACCTTAGGTATAAAATCTTTTGAGGTGCATGCTATTGATTGGATCTGCAAGCGGTTCTCCTTCTGAAGTAGCCAACTGATATGCCCCGGACCCGAATACAGCAGTGACAACATATGGGCCAAGCCAGTTTGATTCAAACTTGCCTTGATGTTCTCTATTTGGTTGGTTGCGAGGATTTTCTCGAAGAACAAGATCACCTACCTCAAATGTACGAGATCTAACTCGGTGATTGTAACTTCTACTCATGCGTTGCTGATAGGCTTTGAGGTGATTGTATGCAGCTTGTCGCTTCTCATCAAGTAACTCTAAGTCCTGAAGACGTGAGACTCTGTAAGCTTCATCATCAATGAG
The DNA here is from genome assembly GCF_030272615.1 of Cryptomeria japonica. Classification (NCBI taxonomy): domain Eukaryota; kingdom Viridiplantae; phylum Streptophyta; class Pinopsida; order Cupressales; family Cupressaceae; genus Cryptomeria; species Cryptomeria japonica. Next base: position 570,542,684 of record NC_081410.1, read on the forward strand.
ATTATGCAAAGAAACCCGTAATGATGGTATCTCGACCTCAATAGGTAAGATAGCTTCAGCACCATAGACCAATGAATAAGGAGTTGCACCTGTAGGGGTCCGAATGCTAGTTCGATATGCCCATAGCGCTGGATTCAATTGAACATGCCAATCACGGCCGACATCAGTGACTGTCTTCTTTAGGATCCTCAATATGTTCTTATTGGATGCTTCGGCCTGACCATTGCCTTGTGGGTAATAGGGAGTGGAAAAGCGGTGTTGGATATGAAATTTCTCACAAAGTGCACGGACATCCTGATTTTTGAAAGGAAGACCGTTATCTGTGATGATGGACATAGGTACACCATACCGGCAGATGATGTAGTTGAGGATGAATGAGGCGATCTACTTACCGGTGACTTGGGTAAGTGGAACAGCTTCGATCCACTTTGTGAAATATTCGGTAGCGGTAATAATGAATTTATGGCCATTGGATGAAGATGGATGAATCTTACCCACAAGGTCAAGGCCCCATTGACAAAAAGGCCATGGTGTTGTGATTGGTTGCAGTTCCTGGGCCGGTGCATGTATCAGGTCGCCGTGAACTTGACATTTTTTGCACTTCCTAACAAAGTAGTAGGAATCCTTTTCCATAGATGGTCAATAGTATCCAGCTCGCATGATCTTCTTGGCTAGTGATGGACCACTTGAGTGAGTCCCGCAAATTCCTTCATGTACCTCTTCCAAAGCCTTTGTTATCTCACCTTGTTCTAGACATCGAAGGAGAGTACCATCAAGACTGCGTCGGTATAGGGTTTCGGCAATAATGGTATATCGAGCAGTTTGGCGAATGAAGGTTTTACGTTGGTTATTTGATTGGTTGGGAGGAAGGGTGTGATCGCGGAGATAGGTGTAGAACTCACCGTACCATGGGGATTCAGAACCAACAAGGCAACATATCATTTCAGATTCGGGGATATCATAAGCGGGAATCCAAAGTTGTTCTACCAAGAACTCGTAGCGTGTTGAATTCTGTGGAAGATCTAGTAGAGATGCGATGGTAGCCATGGCGTCAGCAGCTCGATTCTGATCTCTTGGTATCTGCTCAAAAGTGATAGTAGTAAATGATGTCTTTAGACTGTCCACCATTTGCTTGTATGGCATGAGTTTATCATCTTTGGTCTGATATTCATTAGTTGCTTGTCGAATGACCAGTTGTGAGTCGCCATATACTTGTAGTTCTTGTAATTTCCATTGTACGGCTAACCTGAGTCCTGTGATCAAGGCCTCATACTCTGCTATGTTGTTTGTGCATGGAAATGTGAGCCTGTAAGACTTCGGGATGCTATCACCTTGAGGTGTGATAAACAGAATGCTTGCCCCCGAGCCGTGCCTAGTGTATGAACCATCAAAATATAGTTTCCATGGTTGTGCTTCTGTGATCATGAATATCTCTTCATCTGGAAAATTGGAAATGAGAGGATGATCGCCTATGAGTGGTGCATCGGCCAATTGATCTGCAATGACCTGACCTTTGATAGCTTTACGGTCCACATACTCGATGTCGAATTCACTTAGAATCATTACCCATTTAGCTAAGCGACCTGTCAATGCTGCTTTGTTAAGTAAATACTTGAGTGGATCAATCTTTGCAATGAGTTGCACCTTGTGTGTTAACAGATAGTGCCTCAGTTTAGTGGCTGCCAAGATTACTGCTAGGCAAGCTCGCTCAATAGGTGTGTAATTGAGTTCATAGCCCACAAGTGTGCGAGAGATGTAGTAAATAGCACACTCTTTTCCTTCTGCATTATGTTGTGCCAGTAGTACACCCAATGCTGTACTTGTTGCTGAGATATAGAGCAATAATGGTCTACTTGGATCTGGTGGCATCAGCAATGGTGGATTCATGAGATAGTCTTTAAGCGCCTGAAATGCTTGCTGGCATCTGTCATCCCATTGGAAGCGGATGTTCTTGTGTAGCAGGTGTGTGAATGGGTGACACTTATCAGCCAATTGTGCAATGAATCTGCGGATAGATTGAAGCCGTCCTTGTAGTGTTCTTAGCTGACTGATATTCTTTGGAGGTGGCATGTCCATGATTGCTTTAACCTTTGCTGGATCGACCTCAATGCCTTTGCTTGAGACAATGTATCCTAGAAGCTTCCCGGAGGTCACTCCGAAGACACATTTCTTTGGGTTGAGTCGAACATGGTATTGTTCCAGTCTATCAAAGATTTTATCTAAGATGTGAAGATGTCCTTCTCTAGTAAGTGATTTTGCTAGTAAATCATCCACATAATCTTCCATCATAGTATGCATCATGTCATGGAAGATGGTGGTCATTGCTCTTTGATAGGTCGCTCCTGCATTCTTTAGACCAAAAGGCATTACATTCCAGCAGTATGTGCCCCATGGACATGTGAAGGCTGTCTTATGTTGGTCCTCTGGTGCGATCTTTATTTGATTGTATCCTGAAAAGCCATCCATGAGTGAAAGCATGGCATGTCCTGCTGTCAAATCCACTATGATGTCGATATTTGGTAGAGGGAAATCATCCTTAGGACATGCCTTATTTAGATCTCTGAAGTCAGTACAAATGCGGATGCCCCCTTTTGGTTTGCCAACTGGTACAATGTTGGAGATCCATTCTGCATAATCAATTGGTCTAATGAAACCAACATCCAGGAGTTTCTTGAGTTCTGTTTTGACTAGCACGGTAATCTGAGGATGCATCTTACGAAGCTTCTGCTTGACAGGTTTGGCTCCTTTTGCTACTGTGAGATGATGCATGACTAAATCAGGATCAAGCCCAGGCATGTCTGCATATGACCATGCAAAGTTGATCTGACGCTGTTGGAAGAACTCTATAAATTGAGGTTGTTCCTCTGGAGTGAGAAGAGATGCCAGATGTATGATATGAGGGTTTTCAGGAGTCCCCACATTGTATTCTTTAGTCTCCTCAATGAGAATCGTCGATCGTTCCTGTTGTGTACTAGCAGGGAGAATGTCAAACCCTTCATCCTCAAGTGCCTCAGAGAGGTTTTCACCGTTGGATACGCTCTTTCTTTTTACTTTTGTTGGATCAAACAGTGCCACAGTGTGGTTTTCACTGGAAGATCCATGTTTTAATGTTATATTTTTGCAGCTGAAGGGTTTGGCATCCGCCCCGAAGTATGCTGCGCTATTAAGTTCAATGGCGAATCCAGCTTTGTGATCCCCGCTTGGTAGATTATCCCTTAATTCCAAAAAGTCAATGATAGCCTCATCATTTTGGAAGAGGTCAAGACATGGGGGATTTGGTTGGTTCCATTCGATGAGTTCAGGGTGGATAATGGGCATTACTTCATCGATTAAGTTAAGTTCTTTAGAGGTATCAGTGAGGGTTAAGACAGTGTGGTGAAGGTCGTTGATGGTACTCTCCCTGTCAGAATCAGGCGTAGGATGAGACGTAGGGTCTGTGGAAGATGTTTCCAGCTCAGTTACCCAAGTGGTCTTTATCTGTGCTTCTCCATAAACAGGGATGTCTTTGCGGGGTGGAGGTGGTGATGTGTCTTCCTCATCTGAAGTGTTAAGTTGCACTGAATCGAATTCCCACTCATGTGAGTCAGTCTCTGAATCACTTTCGAGCATCCGATTGCTATACCATACTGGGATGTCGCTGGAGTTGAATACTGCAGGCATGATTGGTTTATGTACCTTTGTGGTGATCGGTGCTGCAGGAACCATGATGGGGATTAAAGGATTTGTCACTGGAAGTATCGGCAGTGTTGATTTAGTGGTTTCTATTGGAACGGCTGGTGCCATAGATGCTACTACGGGTTCCAATATAGTTGCTGCTATGAATGGTTTTATTGATGTGATGACTGCTATGGATGGGATTACTAGTTCGATTGGTGGGATGAGTGATATTGATGATGGTTGCGGTGGGTTTGTGAGCCTCGATGGGGCAGTGACAATATTGCTTGATGGTGCTTTGATTATGAAAGGTGTCCTCTTTACAGTAGGTGGGCAAAATGGTTTGCTAGGTTTTCCTTTAAATCTGAGTTTAGGAAGGATCTCTTTTTCAAAGCCTAGGCCTGTATTACCTTTGGGCTTGAACTCTGGCAGCAGTGGTTCATGTCGTCCTTGTTTGCAGTATCCCAAAGCACTCTGACCATCATACCCCATTCTTTGCATAATGAGGAGGCCTTTACCATACTGTTCCGTAGGAAGTGTAACTTGCGGTTTATCAGTGGTGATGGGATCCTTATAGATCCAGTCCGCTAGGTCCTCATCTTGTGTTTCTTCCTCTTGACTCTTTCCAAGGATGAAAGGCGTTAAGGCACATGCTGGCGTGATTAGTGGTTGCTGGAGCAACTGTTGTGGTTTACCATGTGTTCTAGGAGAAGTGGGCATTTGTCCCACACAAAAGAGCTGACTCAAGTTGTATTCTCCAGGACCTTCCTCTGCGATTTTCATCTTAAGCTTTTCTTGCTTGGGTATAGGGGTGTTTGAACTGGCGAGAGAGGCGGGATTTACATATGATGTGGAGGAAATGGCTTCCCTATTATTAGGAACAGTAATCTCTGGTTGATGGTTGATATTATGGCAAAATGCAAAGGGATTTGCATCGCCCAGGATTGTGATCTCGACCCCGTTATGTGGGAACTTGATACATTGATGGTAGGTAGATGGAACAGCTTGCATGGCATGTATCCAAGGTCTCCCTAATAATAGATTATATGGCAGAGGAAGGTCCAGAACCTGACAAATGATATGCTTTACCACAAGGCCCACTCGGATTGGTAGTACCACAGCTCCTTTGGATGAACGTTCTGCATCATCATAGGCTTTGATGGTGATCTTCTTACGAGGATCCACTGATTCTATTGCATATCCCAATGCTGTGACCAACTGAAGTGTGCAAATGTTTAGGCCTGCTCCATTATCGATCAAGACTCGCTTGATCCTGTGTTGGTTGACAAAGCCTTCAATGTGGAGTGAGGCGTTATGAGGTTGTTGGAAAGAAGAGTTGTCGCTTTCAGAAAAAGTGAGACAAGGTGATGACTTTAGATTTCCAACCATGGCTTGAAATTGGTCTGTATTCAAGTTTGCAGGGACTGACGCCTCTTGGAGTGCTTGATCCAAGATAGTTTTATGAGATGGTGACAGGCGTAATAGCTCTAAAATGGATATAAGCGCAGGCGTTTTGTCTAATTGTTCCACAAGATTGTACTGCTTTGGGATGGAGGTGGTGCCTTGTGGAGCTGCCTTGATGGTAACTTTGCCGCGACACGTAACAACATTGCAATTTGAGGTGGGATTTTTGAAGGTGATAGTTGCAATTTGTTCACTGGCATCATACAGGGGATTGACAGTGTAATTATACGCAGCCTGCGTATAATCAGTGGTATCAGGACCTCGTCTGGAAGTGGAAGGACCCCTTTGATCTTGTGATGGAAGTGGATTCTTGAACATCTGATGATCATTATTGGTTGTTTTTGGGTCATGTCCTTCAATTTCAATTTCTCCTCGGTCAATAAGATCCTGAATGAGATCTTTCAATCGATGACAATTACTTGTCTTATGTCCTCTTCCTTAATGGAACTCACAATGTTCAGTATCTCTCCACCATGCCGGTTTGACTTGAGGCTCATAGTTTGATAGCTTAGGTAGAGTGACCAAATTTTGAGAAATGAGTTGTCGCATCACTGTTTCAATGGGTTCCCCTAAGGGAGTGTATGTGCGTTTTTGTTTTTGTGGACGAGGTCTTGGTTCATCATGAGATGTGATGCGACCTTGATTAAGAGGAACATTTGTGTTATTTTGAGGTGGAGGATTTTGTCCTGCAAACCGAACCATAGGTTGTGCATTTTGGACAGTCCGAGCATCCACAACCCCATCGTTGACGATATTTTTATTCTTGTTCCAGAAGTTTGGTTTATCACTATTGAATCGCGGGCGAGGACCATCTTTTGGTTCATTAAAGATTTTGATGAGTCCTTTCTTGATGAGTGCCCTTTCACATTTTATACCCTTGGTGATCATATCGTTAAAAGAGTCTGTGTCTTTGACATCCAGGTGAAATTCCATTTCTTCGTTTAAGTTGGAAATGAAAATTTCCACTAGTTCTCGTTCAGGTAACTGAAGAGAACGTCTGCTAGACATTTGGCGCCATCGTTGCAGGAATACTGAGAATAGTTCACCTGGTTTTTGTTTGGTATTGCACAGATCAGCCATGGTGATGTCGCGTTCAATGTTATAAGAGTAATGAGATAGGAACTTCTGGATGAGTTCCTCAAATGTTCTAATGCCACCTGGTAGTCGGGAAAACCATGATGTGGTTGTTCCTCCCAAGCTTTGGGGAAAAAGGCGCATTAGTTATGTGTCCTCATAAGCCACTTCAAGACAAGCGGAATGAAATTCTCGGACATGATCACGGGGATCCCCCTTTCCTCTATATTTTTCAAATTTGGGTGTTTCGAACCCGCGTGGAAAGGGTGGCATATAAAGATTCCTATCAAATGGATAGGGACAGATGTCGTTAAGTGAAAATTGATTGGTCTTAACACCACTATGAAGTTGTTGGGCGAGATTCTCGACTTGTTGCCGCAACATCTCTATTTCATTTGGAGGAGGAGGTGGTGGGTTACCTCGAGGGATGTTATATCTAATGGGATCTCTATGCCTTTCCTCCTCATGGCGACTTTGTCTTTCTGATGCTTGTCTTAATTGGGCGAGATCAAAGTCAGAGGGGAGTTTGGCTCCTTCTTGAGCAAGTCGTAAAAAGTGAGCATCCGCATTGCTCCTTAGTATTTCATCAAATAATCTGTTAAAATGAGGGTTATGCTGAACCCTTTCGATTGTTGAAGGAGTGGGAGTACTTGGGTTTTCATCATTCCCATTTCCTCCAAGTGCTTCTTGAAATTCATTGAGGTTGTCCTCTTCTTCCTCAATTTCTATTTCTCGTTGCCTTGATCGTGATCGGGTTTGAGCCATTTTGTTTGCAAGTTTGTTTTGAAGTTGATTGAAGATGATGATGAGTTGGTGATGAAATGAAATATTGATTGGTTGGTGATTTGTGTTGTATGGGGATCTCTAGCACTTTTAAGGTAGATGTAACCGAAATTCCTTTCTTTGAATTGCTTGTTTGTTTGATAAGTTTGGATGTGATAAGGTGTAGAGAAATCTGAGATGTGTTACAGATTTTGACTACCTAGCAATGAGAGGATTCACTCATGAACTAGTTTTAACCTGCGTAGATGTGTCTCTTAGGATGAGCTTATCCTAGATGTAGAAACAATCTAAAAGTGATGTGTTTTGATTTCAAGCAATATCTAAAAGAGAACTTGGGACAAGAACCTCTTAATGTTTTGAGAGTTTTGGGATGAATTGATGATGGAATAATGATGTATGAATGAGATGATGGATGTTTTGTTTTTCAACTTCAATAAAAACTTTGTGTTACAAATGGAACAAACTCTACCTCTTCCCTTTCAGGCGTTGGTGGCACTTCTCGAGCTGTGTTGTAGGTGATACAGACATTTTGGGAAGAAGTTGGGATTAATCTTTCCTCCTTGATTTTTGTGATAACTCAGAGCCCTATATTGCATAAAAGCTCTGCGGTTCAATGATTCTGAATCAAACTCGTTTGTTTTTTTTTTTCTTGAAGGTATAGACGCATGCGATGTAGAAAGACTCTATGTGAGACAAAAATTTGTCTATTGAGATAGAAGAATTTCCCCCTTTTGATCAAAGCCTTTGAGCTTAGTGGTCTCCTTTTCAAGGTGATATTCTGATGACACTTCTTCTTTCGCAAGATGTGAAGAATGGTCATAAAATTTGTCTCTTTGTTGTTTTGCACTTTGTTTTTGGTACTTTTGGTTGTTTTTGAGAAATGTTGGATGAATACTTTGTTTTTGGGATTGATTTTCTGATTTTTCTTTGACAAGAAAACAAAGCAAGCACACAAACACAAAATTGTAGCCTCAAAGGCACAAATGAGTATGGGTCTAGATCAACCCAATCCTTGGACTTGTTTTTGACCCTTCCTTTAGATTTATTTTAAGGTGTATTTCCAAAGCCTGAAGTCGGCTCAATTTGCACTAGGTCTGTAAAACGAACACACTTCAAACACTTTTTATCCCTAAGGTCAAGTGGCCAGTTGTGATAAATTTAGCCCACATCTTGATATTTCTTCGACTTTGGTACTACATACCTTATGAATCCCGCCGTGGCAGGTAAGGATGTGATATACTAAGTCTTGCACGAGCATAACAAATAGATGATCCCTATGATGGGGGAGTCACCACTTTTATCAAGTCACAAGTGACTTTTCAAAAAGCTATGTTTCTACTCAAGGAAATATGTATGGTGAGTATCTTGGGAGCAAAACCTTCTATGCTCTTGCACTAAATTGTATCTCAAATATCCTCAATCAATAGAACGGGTGAGCTACTACTTAAAGGTGTTTAGTCATGTTCGATGGCTTTGGACATAAGTTCATTCTGCAGTGACTCACTTAAGAGCCTTGTAACTGGTGGTGGGGCCCATTTGTCCTTTCGGCCAGTTACACTGTAGGAACAGCTATACCCAAGGCTACAGCTTTCGCTCTCACCTGATTTCTATAGCGGCTCGAAGGATTTACCGCTCGAGGTCGTTCCCAAGAGTATCGATCCCTTGGCAGGCCTCTCTTAAAAAAATAAAATTTTGAGTGTTACTAACAGTTTTCTCTTGCACCTAGGACCACGAGAGCCAAGGGAGAGGATAGTGTGTGTTAGAAGTAGGTCCACTCGACTGACTTTTGTGCACAAGCGTGCCAAACATGAAATTCACTTGTTCTTTTTAATCCATCATGGCAATATGATCTAACTATTTGGAGATGTTGCTCCAACAGTCATGGTGTTCTTTTTAACTTCAAAGGCAATGTGTTTTGTAATCTAGAATTTTGAAAATCCTGGTCAACTTAATGAAAAACACGTTTTGCTTTGAAGGAAAATTGCTTTGAAAATGAGACAAGTTGATTGTGAATTTTATTTGCACCAAAAATGGAAGTGTGGATTGTGAGTTTTATCTTGATGCAAGAAATAAAATTTGCCTTGTTGATTTTAAGCACCAAAACGAAGTTTGTTTCCTAACTTGCAAAAAAAATAAAGTTGTTTTTGTATAAGTTTGTGGTTCTTTTTACCTTTGAACAATGAAATTCTTTTTAAGAGCCCCAAACAAATGTGTGATTCTTTTTCAAAAGCCCAAATTTGAAATGTGAAGTTAATTTTAAACCAAAATAAAAAGTGAATTCATTTTTAAAACCAACTTCAAAAACAAGTTAGTAAAAAAATATAAATCTACTCTTTAATCTAATTTAAATCTGCACAAAAGAGAAACATAGTTAGTAGAATCTGCCTATTTGGTGGGCTTCTACAAGCCTAAATTTTTATTTTTTTTTGGTTTTTTATTTTTTTTGGTTACAAAGTGATTTGTACAACGTTTTGTTACAATAGCGCTAGTCTGCGTTTGAACAGAGGCACTATTTAACACAAACGTATTAAAAGAAAGGGAAAGACAGAGAAGGGAAAAGCACTGAAACAGGGGGAATAGCGCCAAAATAATGCCAAACGCACCAAAACAGTGTCAAAATCGCAACCTGTGTGACATTTTCAACATTCAAACATGTTATTGGTTAAAAAAAAAAAAAATTGATCTTTTTGGTGTTTGGATTCACGTCGGGTTCACCAAATGATGATCTGCAAAAAGGATTAGAAAACCTGTTTGATGGCAACACACACAAGAGCACAAGAAACAAACGTTAGTGTTAGCAACAAAAGATTATCCTAAACAGGCATATCAAGAGAGATATTAAGCATGAAATAGAAAGCATATAAACATAAAATGAAATAGCTAATCAAGATGCTCATAGTTGCTCCTCCCTTGTTCCTCTCCTCTCCAAGTCCCAAATGAGTGTAGCTCTCAGCAGCTTTTTGCACTATGGATGCTTATGGAGGATTGAGATTTAATACTAAGCTTCAAATATGAAATGAAAAGCTAAATACTATGCTAGAGTAGATAGTGATGCTATGAAAAAGCTCTATGTTAATGCCAGTATAACAACAATACTCTAAAATGCTTCTCTTTTGCTTGAGGAGAAGGGTTCTATTTATAGAAGAAATGGGGAAATGAAGGGTTAAGATTGAGCAATCTTAACAAGGGTTAGGATTGAAAGTTGGGGATCCATGTGCACAATTGGCACCAATAAAATGGTGACAAGTGTCAACATAGGATTGGGTTGAGAGAAGAGGTTGGAGGCATTAAAGGCCTGAGAAGACCTCATGGTTATCTAGAAGGTAAGGGTCAAGTCTAAATTAAGATTACCCACTGGATTAAGAGTTAATCCAAGGATAAACCTTTGTGCAAATGTTTAAGAGATAATCATGGTCAAAGCATTAATGGCTTGATGAGACCTTTGGGTTGGGTAGAGGTTGAGTCAAAACAAATGTTTTAACCATGTGGGAGGGTTTGAGGTAACCATTAATGGTTATTGGAGACTTTGGGGATTAAGTGGTTGAAGGTTGAAAGCTTTCAATGGTTATCAAAGACTTTGAGCCATTTAGTGGTTGATTTGTTGAACACACAAAGCATTAATTGCTTTTCAAAGACTTTGGAGTCTTTGAGAAGTGACTCCAATTTGCTTAGGAATGTGACAATATTTAGGGGATGGATTAGGCTAATTAGGAAGGGTTTAGAAGAATCTAGAAGGGGTTTAGGCATACAAGTGGATTTTGTAGGAAAATGCAAGTGGGAGAAATTTTGGTATTTTCAATTAAAATAAAATCATTTATTTCAATTAAATGGTGTAATTTGCATTTGGATAAATATTCAAATAAATATTAATTTATTTAAATGAGAAAAAAGGAAGATAAAGCATTAAAATGCTTGAAGACTTTGAGGGAAACCATTAAAGGCTTGAAGACTTTAAGGAAAACCATTAAAGTCTTAAGAAGATTATAGAAGGAAGCCATCAAGTTTGAAGACTTTAAAGCCATCAAGTTTGAATACTTTAAGGGAAACCATTAAAGGTTTCAAGTGGGTGAGGATAAATAGGATTTTAAATAAATAATTTATTTAAAATAGTTGTGCAACTTGCTTTTGTAGGAAAATACAAGTGGGTGGAGGATAAAGGTGATTTAAATAAATGATTTATTTATTTAAATGTGAGAGGTGGGATTTTGGGGGATTTAAATAAATATTAATTTATTTAAATGTGAGAGAAGATTTAATTAAACAAATATGATTTATTTATTTAATTAATGGTATGAATTTGGTTAAGTGAATTAAATCAAATAAATTGAATAATTTATTTAATTAATAGGAGAATAGGGTTAAGATGAATTAATTAAATATTAATTTAATTAATTATTAATTGATGGTTAAATAATCAAATAAATACTAAGTATTCATTTAATTAAGTGGACAGATTTATGTGACTACAAAAACAATAAAAATCTTACCTTTCAATCTAATTTTTAGCAATTTTTGGGCAAAACAATGGATATAGGATATAATCAGATATCGGATTTTTATACTTAAATTATATATTATATAATATGTAATATATAATATTACATTATATATTATATAATATATTTTTTAATTTAAAATTACAAATAAAAATTGGATATCCGATTTGCTTAGGTAATTACCATGCCAAGGTGTACTAACACTCAGGCCAAGCAAACAATCAACACGGATTTTCACATTTTTAGGCAAGTGGAGAAGGCTATTTTTTTCACATTGCCACTTTTTGGCCCCCCATGATCCTGCACTAACCCCTATATAAGAGCATTCTTTTAATTCATTTTATTTTTCATAATCTAGAAACATTCACATTCGTTATCATCTGCTTACATCCATCAAGCATGAAGGAAACATTTCATCCCACTGTATCTATTTACATTCAAAGACAACAGCATCATCAACCTTCATCAACTTCAATAAGCTTTGTGTATAACATTCATCATTTTACTTTAGCATTTCTAATCAAATTATAGGGTTAATTCCAATATTGGGGTTTGGCCTAGAAAAACCCCTATCAACAATACTATTTTTCTACTTTGTTTATGAAGGTGATAGATTATAAAAAAAAAATTATAGATTTGAGAAGAGTAGACTAAGACACACATAATCAACTTTTGTAGAGGCATAAGTTGGAGGACAAAGTCACTCCAAGAACCATTGTCACACTTTTTCGATGAAAATTCAAGGAAATACTAAAAACTACATCGTAATTTTGAAAAGTTCTTTGTTGTCCAAATCTTATAGTCTAAGGACAAGGGTTCTCCAAGAACCATTGTCCTACACTTTTGAGCCCATATTCCAGACTTAGGTACCTCTTTGCTTTCTCTTTCTAGATCTATACTTTATGTCTACATATTTGATCTAAGGTTGTCTATGCATTTTGATTACCATCAATTTCACACCTTTAGCCCTAGATCTTGCATCCAATTTACACATTTTCTTAGTTCATTTTTAACTCAAACAAAGAGAAGGATATACAAGCCAATCAACATTTATCCCCTCTTAAAACATTTTAGAATGAATCTATTGGCTTCATCCCCTTTTAATGCAATGAGAGTGAGAAGTAGGCTCATTTCTTTTCTACATTGTTGAATTAGTGAATATGTACATTTCACCCATTATAGTGATAAGTTATTGTGAATAGGCCCCACTTGGGACCATGCATGAATAGTGTGACTCATGTGTCAATAAGTGATGACGACCCATGAATTACTGGGAGACAATCAATACCAAGCCACCTCTAACTTGTTACACAAACCACCATAGAAGAGGTTATGCAATCATATAAGTCATTAGAAATACATGTATAAAGAAGTGAATTGTGAGATGTGACTATTTATACGTGTGCATAGCTATTTCTCACAGCCATTTCCTCCATGAAGGTCAAAGTAACACCACCATGCAACCTTGCCTGGGACAGTGTGACAACTACCACCAAAAACCCATATGACCCCTTAAGATCTTTTGTAAACTAATAATTATTTAGAAAAAGCATCACATAATGTTGGGGCTTGATTCAAGTCATCAATTCTCCAAGCCTTGTTTCACTCCCAAGTCAGTTGTCACATTGGAAAGTGCACCGGCTTTGACATTTTCCTTAATGTATGTGTGGGAAACAACATATTCTTCAAGAAATTTTAAAATCCTTATATAAAGAGAAGATTATTGAATTTATAGTTGATCATTTGTTTCTCTCAAAATGCCTTTATAATGAGTAACAAACACCCTTCGATCAATAATATTTTGATACAAAGTCATAGCCCTTCATTGAGACCGTCCTTGAGTGCCAACATTTTCACTTCATTGTTAATCATAATGTGCACTTGGGAAAGATTTATTGTCTAATTTCTTCACTTTTATAGCCTCTCAAAATAGAACCAACTCATCAAATGCTAGGATGTCCTCTAGAAGCCCCATTGAAACTAATTTTTGTCAATCCTTCAAGGAATGTCACATTGTTTTCTCATTGGATAACAAAGAACTTAACTTCAACAACCCCACGAATGAGGATATATTAATTATTATACAATAATTATATTTATTATTTATATAATAATATATAAAGAATTATTGACATATTATTTATATAATATTATATAAAGAATTATTGACATCTCTCATTATATAAAGTTTTTTATATGTTTGACATTTATAATTTTATGTATTTTTTAAATTATTATTAAAAATCAAATGACTCCACTTATCACCATGAAAAAGAAACTATAATAGTAAATAATTGATTACCAAAATTATGCAACATTGTAATGTAATACTGACATTATGGTAAGATAGTATTGTTTAAAGTAATATTATGAGAATGCTAAAAAAAGTTCTAATGAATAAAAAGCTTACATTATATTAATAAGACTATAAATTATTATTTTTTAATAAAATTATAGATAAAACAATTATATATTTTGAAATAAATTCAAAAGAAAATTATATAATAAGAAAACTTAATCAATCTATTTAATTATTGACTCCCATTGAATTATTTTATGACAATTTGAACTAGCAATCACACTTTGGTGTGAAATGCATATGCTAAAGAGGTTTGGAAGGTCAATTATGGAAAATTTTGGTGTATTTTTTACAGATTTTTTGAGTGCATAATTTCAATTAGTAGGCCATTTAAAAATTGATTTTGTTTGTGCAACCAAGGTTTCAATCAAAAAATAATAGCTTAAATTGAACTATGAATCTAGTTATAGGGATCCAAACATGACTAAAAAACTATGAATTTGAAGATAATTGGATTTCATTACCAATAGGATTATGTTATGTCTGCAATAGGTAGAGAGGGAAGGAGATGAAAGAAAATAAATAAAGAGAGGAGATAGAAGTAGAGAGATATAAAAGGAGTGATTGATAGGGATGAGAGAAATATGGAAGGAGAGAGGAAGAGAGAGAGAGAGAATAATAGCTATAGAAAGAGGGAGACAATGAGAGGGGGAGATGGATAAATGAGAAGATATAGATACGAGAAGTGATATAGAGAGAGAGCTAGAAGGATATAGAGAGAGAGAGTAGGAAAGATGTAGTGAATAAAAGAAAGATATAGATAGAGAGGGAGAAGAAGAGATGGGAAGATATAGAAAGAGGGAGATAGAGGAAGCAATAGAGAGAAGAAGAGAAAGGGATCTAGAGGTAGAGATAGAAATAGGGAAGGAGAAACAAGTAACATGTACGAAAGTGTGAGAGATATTGAGATAGAGATGGGAAAGAATCACAAGGAGTGTGTGAGAAATATGTATTGATATAGATAGATAGTAGATAGAGAAATAAAGAGATATAGAAAGAGGGAGTAACATAAAGGAGAGAGAGAGAGAGAGAGAGAGAGAGAGAGAGAGAGAGAGAGAGAGAGAGAGAGAGAGAGAGAGAGAGAGATTCACGAAGAGGTAAGGAGATAGAGATAGGCGAGAGGTAAGGAGATAGAGATAGGGGGAGAGAGAAGAATGTGGAGATGGAGAAGCAGATAGAGAGGAAGAGGGAGAGGAGAAGATAGAGAGATAGAGAGTGATGGAGAGATAAATTAAAGGTTTTATATAAATTAAAATAAAAATTCAAAATATATCTGTTTAAAAATAAATTAAAATTTTAATAAGATAAATAATCATAAATTAAATTTATTCTAATAAATTTTTACATAAAATGACATAAAAAAATTTAAAAAAAATTTAAACTTAAGTCTAAAATTATAATTAAAATAGAATAAACTAAATGCAAAGTCAAAAAAAATATGAAAATCTAAATATTAATAAAAAAATAATTTGAAAAAAGTTATAATAAATAATAAATAGTTTAAATTAAAAAATAATTAAATTAAAAATATATGTTTTTTGAATTTATTAGAACTAAAATATTAATGAAACATGTACCTAAAAAAGTATAATTAATAGATTACAAACTAAATTAACATTAATTTAATCACAATCCAAATCATAACCTTGAGATTTATCAAATCTTGAATGATGCATTATGTAGTTAGGGTATGTTCTCACATTATTTAGATCAAATCTTTGGATATTGTATTGTGTGTGATAATTTAACTATAATTATGGTTTTTTCTTTTTCAATTGGTTGTGTGTGCACTTTGGGCTAGAATTAAACCATAATTAAGCATTATAAATGTTATGGTTAGAATTATTATAAATTTGAATTAATAAAAATATTTTAAATATTTTTAAGTGTTGTTCTATTTGTATGTGGGATTAAATATTATTGGACGTAACACTATTAATCAAATCACCATAATATTTTATAAACTTTCAATTAACTCTAAAATTATACCAAATTGTAATTTTTAAAATTAATACATTTATTATCTAATACAAATAAATTTAATTTAATTTAATTTAAAAATAAATCAACAATGACTACATATATAATTTTAGAATCAGTTAAAGAGTAAATATATCAAATACCAAATAGATATATATTAACTAAAAAAACATTCTATTTTTTTTGAAACATCACTTTTAAAAAGAAAGTCAACTTAAAATAAATTAAAAAATTGTGTATCTAATCATGAAAAAACATTGTATTTTATCGAATGAAATTGTTATTAAACAAAACTTTAAGAATTAATAGATTTGTCTTTGTGAGCCTTTTGTTGCTTTTTCATCAAATGGTTGTAAACATTTTCTTGCATTCCTCTACAATGATAACAACTACAAGCATGGATTGTCCAATTGAACTTGTAAAGCTCACATAA
This sequence comes from Cryptomeria japonica, assembly GCF_030272615.1. Lineage (NCBI taxonomy): Eukaryota > Viridiplantae > Streptophyta > Pinopsida > Cupressales > Cupressaceae > Cryptomeria > Cryptomeria japonica. Next base: position 570,558,927 of record NC_081410.1, read on the forward strand.
GGAATGCCTTTGATGTAATAAATATGATGAATGATGGCCACAAAATAATAATCTTTTAAGATATTTTCAAGGAGCATTTAAAAAAGTCGTGTGCAAAATAAATTTATCTTAACACCTATATTTGAAAATATTTTCAAATCCGAAAAGGTTATCCAGAATTGGATGAAGTGGCTGGAAGAATCTGGTGTAGATCGTCTGCCTTATCTCCATTCTATCGTCTGCCATGTCAAAGGTAAGCATTTTACGATAAGATGTTAGAGTGAATTTATATTCGTGTATAGAATTTTTGTTTTTTCATGTATGTGCAGCTTCAGAGTTTTACTTTTACAAGAAAATTAGAAAATACTACTATTATGTTGTAATGATGAAATGTAGGCAACTATTTTTATCACATTTGAAGGTGATATTACATAGATAAAAGTGTTCGTGTTTATACTTTCTAAGTTTTAATTTTGATATATTAAAATATTATTAATAAAAATCATATTGATGATGATAATAAATAGTTTCTAAAATATAATATAAAGTGAATAAATTAAAATATAATAAAAAATACATTTTATTCAAAACAAAATAAAATAAGGAAGAAGGATGAAAGATGATTGATAAAGGAGGAGTCATATTGGAGCAATAAAGAGTGGTGTTCCATGCTGACTGATAGAACCACCAAGAGGGACGTGTTGACGCATCTCCATATTGGTGGTCAAAGGCCCCATGCTATAATACCAAGCACATTATGAAGAGATAAGGTGATAAGGAGGAGATACCAAGATCGTGTGATCAAGAGATAAAGATGAGAAAAGCTAGTGTGCTCTAAAGAGATAAGGAAGTTGCCAATCCATGATAGAGAGATAAGGAGATTCTACACGCAATGGACTGATAAAGGATGTCGTAAAAAGGTGAAGGATGGTGGGTCATGTGTGCAACCATGCGTATGTGTATGATGGAGTGATAAGGTGGAAATGCCAAGCATGCACAACAAATAGATAAGGAGGTGATGCCAGTGCACAACAAAAAGATAAGAGAGATGTCGAGCATGGAGTATTAGGATGGAAGAGGAAAAACAAGGGTGGAATTGCCAAAACATCTTTGAGCATGATGTCCCTAAAAAATGTTTCCCCATTGGTTCATAGTTCCGGTGAAAAGTGTTAATGGCTTCGGCTCCTTATTGATCAAAATAAAATATCATATATAAAAACTAAAAAGACATGTATTATATATAAGTCATATTATTCTTATACGAATTCTTGTTATTCATCTATATAGGAGCATTCCATTAATCCAATCCACCATTTCTTTATATAATTCATCCACTACTTATATGAGTCGTTGTTATTTAGTTTATGATTTAATTTTAAGTATTGATGATTATATTATTTATAAATTTACACATAATTAACTATAATAAATTTATCACTTTTTTATTATTTATGTATTTATATTTATATTTATTTATGTTTTTGAATACATACTTTATCTTTCATGATCATTTTTGCATAGTATCAGACTAGTTTGGTTTAAATTTGGAGTGTAGTTCACATTTTCAAGTTTTCCATTTGTTTTGTCTAGTTAAATTATGTTTCTGGTTGTCACAATTTTTTGTGCATTTTAGCATTGAAAGACATTCAACATGACATCACTTTATATTCTTATTTTATAGGATAAAAAGAATATCTAGAGCACACTTTGATTCTCTAAAGAACAAAAGATAAGCATATGTTGTTGGAATCAATGGACACTGAGAGGGGGATGAATTAGTGTTCTGCAATTTAAAACTTTCTTTAATTGATTCTTAAACCATCGGATGCAAATGAATAAAAGCAAAGTGCAAAAACTCAATACACACAAGCACAAAACCATAACACTAAAAATTTTACGTGGAAACACGGAAAGGGAAAAACCACGGTGGGATTGAGACCCACAATATTATAATACTGTAATCAGGAGTATAATAATATTATAAGGGAATGCACATGCATTCAGACACACTTCCTAGAGATCATTGCTCAATTACAATAGAGGGCTACAACCCTAAGAGGCCTCACTGTCCTACAAATGATGACAAATTGTCTGAATTGATGAATAACATCTAAAAATGCCAAAATGCAATTCCAGTTAAACACAAATAGTCTTCTTTGACTATTCTGGCACACTGCTATGTTCTTCTTTGCTCTGTCATATACCCCGAAGCATAAATCCAAGGATAGCACACGTGAAACTACACACAGACGCTCATACAATCTTCACACACCACTCTCGAATGCCAAAATGCTCAAATATATTAGTCTTATATATCTGCATCACTTGATTAGGTCACCAACATGTCGGCTCCAAAAATATGAAACATGTAACAAGAAGTTGGCTCAACTTGATTACCAAAACAAATTGATAATATGCTTAAATCAAGTCGGCACAACAACTTTGAACATGACACCAATCAACAAAATCATCCCGAAGATCCTGCATAACATGCTATACCAAAATAACCCTGTTCTTCATGAAATATTGGATATCGGATCATCAAACTTGCACTAGAATCAACACCGAAAGATAGGATTATGGACTAGGCAATTCCAACCAACAAATTGACTACCTCTTCCACCGCAAACAATAATGTGCACCCAAAATTGAGTTCTCGTCAATGTATTCATACTCTGCCAAACACTATGCATTCCACCTTCTAGACTTAAGAAATAATTTTGGTAGAATGAATTTCCATATACCGGATGATGCTTCTGATCTAAGTTGCCATCAATGACAACCCCTAAACAATCCTCAAGCAGTTATCTCTTTCAGAACAATGACTCTTGCCAACATATGCATATAGGCCATTTGCATGGCAATTAATTTTGTCTTTGATACATTTCATCATAGTTTATTTAGTGCTTCAAGAGAGTTGATCTAGGAGAATATGAACATTTATCAACTCAACAATCTCTTTAATGATATCTTAGTTAACACAATGATGTATTGAGAAAGTGAAAGCAAACAAGTTTTCTAAAGCAAAATCTTTTTCATCAAATCAATTCTATATATCACTCAAGATTAAATCAACTCCACAATAACTAATATTAAACTACATAAAATTCAAAGATTATATATACTCTACTACATCATTTAAAGTAAGGGTGTCATTTTATAAGCGTGGTTGCAACAAAAGAGTGGAAGAATATAATGTAGACCGTATGCCTTATCTTCATGTAGTCATGAAATAAAACTCTAATTATACCTAATGAAAAAAAAAATTATATCCAAATGCAACAATGTGTTGATGAATATATGGACCATTGGAAGGGACCCTTTAATTTGGAATTTTAAGCCAAAGATTGTGGTTGGGCTTAACCAACCCACTCTAAGTGTTGACCACTTAGGCCATTGAAGTAGGGCCTAGCCCCAATCCATCCTACTTTTTCTTCCATTAAAGAAGGTCGTTTCCCATAAAAAAAAAAAATTTAATTTCTTCTCTCACCCAACCATGCATGGATTAAATTTATCATGCTAAACAATTTAGCTAGTGTAGTGCAATAAGACATGAGTATCCTCACTCACACAACTAACACGTCTCCAACTACTATAGTTTGAACCTATGCTAAATGGGACCTTTGGAACAAAGTAAATGTAAATTAATAAAGTATACCAAAACAATTGATGTTGTAATTGGAAATGCTTTTTTACAAATGTATGAAAAATGTAGAAGCAAAGATAAGGCTCATGAAATATTTGATTTGTCCTAAAAATATAGTAGATCATGGAATGCTACAATTGTAGGATATGCATAAAATAAAGTCTTTAGCAACTTTCAAAAAAATATAATTTACACACATAAATCCAAACTCCTCAACTTTTATTAGCATCCTCTCTACTTGTGCCAAAATCCAGGAGCTTTTGATAAGCTATGGAAACCTTTAATAAAATAAAGGATGAGGGAATTTTATTAGATGTTATATTTGTAGCTACCCTAGTAGATGTGTACGCAAAATATGGAAGCATAGACAAGGAACATGAAACATTTAGTATAATTACTCAAAGAAATGTGTTCTTGTAGTATGTATTCATTGTGATATATTCACAAAGAAGATTTATTTAAGAAATTTTAGATTTATTTAGCAAATTCAATTGGTAGCTGTAAATATAAACTCTACAATGTTTTCCAACATCCTCATGGCCTATGTTAAATGGGAGCTCTGTAATAGGGTATGGACATCCATCAAAGCATAGAGAATAGAGGAATTTTGTTAGATGTTGTAGTTGCAATCACTCTAATAGACAAGTATACAAAATATGGAAGCATAGACAAGGCATATTAACTATTTGACAATGTGCTTGAAATAAATTTAGTTGCATTGAATTCCATGATTGTAGGATAGGAAAAAAATGAATTTGTTGAAAAAATTGAGAAGCTTCCAATGTATGTGAAATCTATAGTTGTAAAGACAATATTCTCCCTTATTATGTCAAACTAGGAGCTTTGGAACATTATATGGACATCTGTCAAATCATAATGGAAAGGGGGTTATTGTTAAATATTGCATCTACAACCTACATATATTTCCAATATATTTGCAACCAAAATAGCCCCAAAGATCCCATTTTTTGCAATGGGCCTCAAACAACCATAAATAGCTTGCCCAATCAATATATTTAATTTTTATAAATGTGCAAGGAATTAATTTCTCCTTATTCTCTTTCCTCATGCACATTTATAATAATAAATATTTCTCTAACTCCTTTTTTTATTTTTAATAGAAGCCAATTTTAAAAGTATAACTGTTGTCACCAAGATTGCACTTGTGATGCTCAAGCTGAAAGCTCAACAATCTTGTGAAACATTGGAATATTTCCAGGCCTGTAGGTTTCCTATGGTGGAAGTCAACCTCTAGAGTGAGCTAGTTCTCTTGTGAAACCTCCTAGAAAAACTAATCTTGACTGAGAAAAGGGTAAGAAAGCTTGTTGGAAATGAAGTTCTACTGCTAATGGGAAGTGATGCACCAATATGGATTTGATTTTATTCACTCTCCTAAAATGAATTATTAGCTAAAAAAAACTGAAAATCTAATTACAAATCATATGAGATCATGAAACCCATAAGTATTTTGTATGAAGTTTTGAAAGTTTTTAGAATTTTGTCTGAAGGAAAGAGTTTTCACAACATCCAATCTTCTGAAAACAAATAGCATAGCACACAACCTGAGTATACAATGAAATTTCTTGTCCTAGAAAGCACTATGAGACAATAATAAAGGATTTAACTGATGCCCTCCTAAATGGCACAATGGTTTAGTCTAAGATCAAACAACACAAAAACACACAAAGTATTAGCGTTAGTCAATCAAAAACTAAAACATATGAAGGCATTCCAAGAGAGACACTAAAAACATGCTAATGAATTTAACTAAAGAAGTAAAGACAATGAGACATCTCCAACCATCTCTTAGCATGATATTAGCTCCTTCTCCCTTGTTCCTCTCCTCTCCAAGTTCCAAAATAGTGTAGCTCTCAGCAGCTTTTTGCACTATGGATGCTTATGGAGGATTGAGATTGTAGTATAGCTCTAAATGTGAAATGAAAAGCTATTTTTATGCTAAAATGAAGTATTTTAACCAAAAAGACAAGATTTAGTTATGCTATGCTAAATGCTCTCTAAAAATGCCTATAGCTTAAATGCTTACAAGTTTTCAGGATCTGGATTATGAAGGAATGGGCTCTATTTATAGGAAAAATGGAGCAATGGATGGTTGAGATTGAGCAATCTCAACAAGGGTCAGGATTGAATGATTTCAAATCCATGTGAGGGCTTTCAACCCAATCCCAGGATGACAAGTGTCAATGTGAGATAGGTTGAGAGGGGAGGGAATAAGCATTAAATGCCTGATATGACCTTGGGATTTTAGAGTCAAGGTTGGTTGAATGAATAAACTCTTTATTCAAAGAATAAAGCTTTTATCCAATGGATAAACTCTTGTGCAAATGTGAAATGGATGAATATGGTCAAAACAATAAATGTTTGGGGAGACAAGTTTGAAATAACCATAAATGGTCATGTAAGAGCCATAAATGGTCATGTAAGAGCCATTAGTGGTCTTCGAAGACTTTGGGGGTTAATTTGTTGAACACACAAAGCATTAAATGTTTTTCAAAGACTTTGAAGTCTTTGAGAAGTGACTCCATTTTGCTTAGGAATGTGACAATATTTAGGGGATAGATTAGGCTAATTAGGAAGGGGTTAGAAGAATCTAGAAGGGGATTAGATTTTGCAAGTGGATTTGGTGGGTGAGAGAAAATAAGATTTTATTAAAATAAAAATTCATTTATTTCAATAAATGTGTGCAAGTTGCATTTGTAAGAAAATGCAAGTGGGGTGGGGATAATGATTTAAATAAATGTTTTATTTAATTTATTTGAAAGAGGAAAAGGGGATTTAATTAAATAAATTGATTTTATTTATTTAATTGATTGGAATTGGATTTAATGAATTAATTAAAATAAATTGAATAAAATATTTATTTAATTAATAGAAGAATGTTTGGGGATGAATTAATTAAATATTAATTTAATTAACTGGTGGCTAGTGGATTTTTAATCAAATAAATACGAAATATTCATTTAATTAAAATGGACAGATTTATGTGACTACATTTGCCCCTCTTTGAGACGGTGCAGTTTATCGCATCGTTTCAAAGAAAGAAAAACTGGTGTGAAGAAATGCCCCATAAAATGTAAATTTAATGGGTAGTATGCCCCCTCGAGAGATAGGCCGAAAAATTTTAAAAAATCGGGCGATCCCTCGAAAAAGAATGAAAATTGGCAGGGTGATAGAAGAGAAGAAGTTAGGTATACTGGTGAAAAATAGAAGAAATTGGGGGAAACATGGAGAAATGGGAGGCTCGGGAAGTTCACGGGGACCATGGTGATGAGTGGGGCGAAGTTATGGTGATGGCGGGGGGTATAAATGGGGTGAAAGGGGTGAAAACAAGATCATTTGTGACCGCGACCAGTTGAAAACTAGAGCTCTGATAGCGACATTTGGAGGAGCAAGGAGGAGCTACGATGCCATTTCCGATCACCGAGCACCGATTCGAGCGAGTCCGACGGTTCCAGTGCCCAGACGACTACGGACCAGCGGTACGCAAATTCAAAAACTCAATTTTCATGCGTTTTTGATAGGTTTTTAGTTGAGTCAAAGTCAAGTCGGAGCAAGAGCGCTGGAACTATGGTTTTAGCGCTTTTGCTCAATCAATTAGCGCTATTGTGCCGCAATAGCGCTTTTGTAAGCTAGTTTGAGCGCTTTTGTATTAATTAGCACTAATGTATGCAAGTTTTAGCGTTTGTGTCTAAGTAGCGCTATTGTAGGGTTAATTGAGCGCTATTGACCCGTAATAGCGCTATGGTATAGTGGATTTAGCGCTTTTGGTTTTGTAGCGCTATTGTTGTCTGGTTGGAGCGCTATTGATGTGGTTGTAGCGCTATTGTGTAGATTTAGCGCTATTGTAGATAAAATAGTGCTTTTGCCTTAGTATAACAAGATGCCCTAATTTCGGACAAAATAAATCTCCTGATGCCTAACAATTGATGGGTGGCGAGGTGAAGTGGGAGTTGTTTTGAACCATAGCAGCCCGATGAGACTTAGGTCATTTGTTAGGATAAATGCCTATTGAAGTCTAGGCGGCCATGATTGCTTACCTGTTGAGACCCGAAGATACTTGATCAAAGTATCTGATGATAGTCTAGGTTTAAACTTAAGAAAGTTTGATAACAAAACAACTGATGGTGGTTGGATGAATGTCGATGTGCAGGAGGATCTGCGCGTGTTGCAGTTACACGAGTGCCACCCCACGACACAGGGATTGCGAGATCGGTTGACACAGATAGAGATAGATTGTATTGCAGCCACTAGCCTGTACGAGGTGATGCACATGCCCGTGATTCGTATGAATCACGGTCTGATCACAGCATTGGCAGAGCGATGGCACAGTGAGACGTGCACGTTCCATCTAGCTCAGGGAGAGATGACGGTGACTTTAGAGGACGTGTGGCGTATCCTCCGGATTTTTATTCAGGGAGAGTGGGTGACATATGATAGATCTTGGGGGACGGTGTCTTGTCAGCGAATTTTTGAGGATGATGTATATATTGATGATGGCTCGATCGCATGGGAGGATATAGCGGCACTATATGAGCCCCTTCCAGCAGTATTGTCAGGGAATGTGGGAGGACTGCTGTGTCCAGACAGGCAGTCACATGGATTGGTGGTGGGATGGGGACAGGTGATAGAGATGATGGTGACTGAGGGGACCCGATATGCCTGGGGGTCGTGCATGTTAGCGCACATGTATCAGGAGTTACACGAGGTAGTGTACAGAGGGTGGGGGTCGCTAGCAGTGGGCATGACGCTGCTGCATGTGTGGGCATGGGAGCACCTACCAGTGACTTGACCGATGAGTCTCAGATTCTGAGCCGTGGACCAGCCATACATGTTTATGTATAGTGGCATGATGAGTCAGCCCCACTTGGGGAAGTTAGAGTGGTGGCGGCGGGCATTGGATGACCTAGATGCAGTGATCTGGCGGCCATACTTAGAGTGTGAGCCATGGGAGGATGATGCAGAGGCACTACCATATTGCTTCATGACCCGATTCCTCATTGGGAGGACCTCTTATCATGTGGAGAGACAGGTGCCAGGACGGGTGATGAGGCAGTTTGGATGGCAGCAGGGACTGCCTATCGGATCAGGGGAGTATGCACGAGTGATCCGAGAGCGGTATGCATGGGGTCCAGTGCTACCGTATGATCAGGCACTAGCAGAGTTTCGGACACTGCAGGCGAGGCCATGGGACTTATGACCGAGGGTCGTGGATGCAGGTGTGACAACAGAGTATACACAGTATCGGGCGGCGCACCCGATCCTGCGGATATCAGACCCAGCTAAGCCGATCCCATCATTTGAGGATGAGAGAGGACGAGGATGAGGATGGAGAGCAGGAGGTCGAGGAGGAGGAGATGGAGGAGGAGGAGATGGAGGAGGAGGTGGAGGAGGAGGAGGAGGAGGTGGTGGAGGAGGTGGAGGAGGTGGAGGAGGTTTGGGGATGCCGAGGCAGGGGAGAGGGAGAGGTGGACTACCTCTGCAGATATCACAGGGTCCTTTGATGCAGGGAGGAGTGCAGCTGAGTGGGAGGGGGATGGAGAGAGATCCCGATGGATACAGGTGCAGGGGAGGGTGGTGTAGGGGAGGGACCTAGTGGAGGGGGTGATACAGGTGCGGCAGCCATGGACACGGGAGAGGGAGCTACTGGAGATCTGTGGGAGCATATGATAGGTTATTTGCAGACCCGGGTGGAGAGATTAGAGGCGGAGGTAGCAGCTAGGGATGTGCAGCTATTTGCACGTGAGTTAGAGCTGACAGTGGTGCTGCGGGAGAGAGATACTGCGGTGGAGAGATTGGCGGAGCTACAGGAGAGAGTCCGAGCGGGAGTAGGAGCACAAGGTCCTACAGGGGAGATTATGCGGCAGTTTGGGTGAGCACAGGCGGAGATAGAGTACTGGCGAGGTTTATATGAGCAGGTGGTGCCACTCAGTCAGCGAGCTCTTAGTTATACCCAGATGGGGCAGACGAGATCCGAGCGATCATAGAGGATGCAGAGCAGTGGGGGAGTGATGGGTCCTTTGAGGCGGTATAGATCAGAAGATGCAGGAGGGAGTGGGGGTTCGATGAGGCCTCCACGGAGAGATGGATCAGGTGGTGCTGGTACCAGTGGTGGAGTAGGTAGGGGTGGTGCTGGTACAGCATCTGGCCAGAGCGGCATTTGAGAGAGCATTTTTGCATATATGTATTATATCTTTGTCTATTGATGGACTGTATCTTGGATGGCTCTTGACAGCCGATTTTGTAGACTTCATTGTACTCTGATATATGAGATGATATATATGAGGAGATCCCATATTGTGATGATTATGCATGTGATTATGGATGGATGTTTATGCATGATGATGATTTATTGCTTAGAGGTATATGTGTACATGTATGCATTTGATGAGATGTTTCTTTTATGCATGTTCTTATGATGAGTTATGATGTGAGATACTGACATATGAATGCAGGTTTATATGTTTATGATGTATGTTTTTATGATGAGTTATGATGTAATGCTTTATGTATGGAATTCCATGATGATGATGTATGCTTATGATGATTTATGAACAGGATTTATGGTGTTTCCTATTTTGTTAATGATGCGATGATTTATATATGTAATATAATGATGCGATGATTTATGTGACGATGTTAATGCAATGGTTTAGATGAATGATTTTATGTATGGATATGCATCTAGATGTGTTTAGATGAATGTAATATGGAGAAACAAATGTAAAGTACAAATGTTTATATGATAATGCCTAAATGAATGCAGATGGATAAACAAATGTAAAGTACAAATGTTTATATGATAATGTGTAGAATGAATGCATACGGATAAACAAATGTAAAGTACAAATGTTTAGATGATAATGTGTAGAATGAATGCATACGTAAAATGGATATATGAAATGGTATGAACCAATGTTTTGTAAACAAATGGTCTTATGAATCTAAAATGCGTTAAATATGTTTGTAAGTACAAATGATAATGGGATGATACTATAACTAATGGGTATAATAACTGCACCTTAATGTAATGATAATGAATGCAAGGTGAATGAATCTTACAATGAGCATAACAAGATACTTAGTAATGAATGAATGCACCTTTTAACTATAAAGAAATGAATGCAAATGATAAATGATGAAAAGTTTGTAATAAAATAATAATAGATAATTCACACTGGATGAAATGCTTAGTAAATGATTTAAAACAACCAAAGACAATTTGATCCCATGAATGAATCTAATTATTTATGATTGATGCAATGATGAAAATGATTTTAATGAAAACTAATGTCAACAATGAACTATATGCAATGTTTAAGTTTTTAACATGACATGAATGGACGTAATGCAAGATGCACCTAAATGTAATGATGATATGATCATGAAGAATGCAAGATCTTGTAAGACTTTGCATGATGCATTGATGATGTATCAGAGTACTCGGTCGTGATTTGTATCCAAGACCAGCTTTTAGTTATTTTTGCATGTAAATGCTACATATGAATGAATGAATGGATGGGTGAGATGCAACGGAATGCAAGATAGAAACAGATGAGGTGAAATGACGATCCATAGTGCTCTATTTTCATCATTAAGCTTTAAAATGTTGGAAGAGAATACAAGCATCTTGACACAATGATTCAAGATGACCTGAGTATTTCTTTCATGGATTTTAATATAGCAAGTCAATACAAACGACTTGATATAATGGATCAAGTCGACCAGAGTATTGCTTGCGGAACAGACAAGGATTATCTCCTTTCGTGCATGACTTGGATCGTCCTCCTTGATCTTAGGCTGATCATATCCTGAGACAAGTGCATACCGTAATAAGAGATAAAACCTTTATCCTGTTTGGATGAGGTAGGAGGAACCAAAGGGAGAGCATTGTACCTGCAAACAAACAGTATATACATAAAGAATAAAGAATATGGATCCTTGGTAATGGTTCATGCTCATATGGTCGAGGTATACGCTGTAGTCAGCAAGCTGTAGTGATCTATGACTGCATTTTGCATAAGATCACGTAGCTTAGTGAACTTCCCACGTAGACACCATTAGTACATGCCCCAGAACTTCATCAGAAATAATGCGCAAACGATACAAAATAATGCTGCACGATCCTGATACAGATAAACGAACAATTGTACTCACAAATCAACCAAGTATTTGATAGCCTAACAGAATTTTCTTGTCAAAGAAAATGTCATCTTGTCTTTGTTTTGGTAAGGAAGGATGCATCCTTGTTTAAAGATAGGTTTGGATTGTTGAAGTCGATTGTGTTGGTTTGATTGGTAAATGGTCAGTGTGTGAGTAGTTGTCAATGTTTATTTTGTATCTGATTGGATAAATATGTACAAGGTGTTGCCATGTTTTTGTGTGATTTTTGATGGGTTTTCCGATGTTTTTTGGATTTTGTGAAACAATTTTTGAATGTTTTTGGTATTTTGAGAGTCATTTTTGAATGTTTTTGATATTTTCTGATGATTGCCTAAATGAAGAGCATAATGATATATAAGACAATGTAGAATCCACTTCCATCACTAGGGTAAGGGTATTGCCCCCAGTTTGTAGACCTGACTATGAAAAGGTGGGATGCGAGATGCATGGAGTACTTTCTTAATTGTAGATCAAATAACAAGCCATGGTTGGGATGGATGGATGTGTGTGTGCATGAATATGATCGCAACGAGTCTGAAAAGATAATGGAGCCATTTCCTTTACGAGTGGTGCCTGTTTGCCAGGTTTTCACCATCGCACTTACCCAAGGTGCCACCGGAGTGGTTGTTCAACGTTTGGATGCATGATTTTTCTTTACTTTTTTGAATGTTTTTGTATTTTCTTCAGGACATTTTCTGAATGTTTTTGGTACTTTCTGATATGCAGTGGAGCCTGATGCTCTGTACACCTTAGGTATAAAACCTTTTGAGGTGCATGCTATTGATTGGATCTGCAAGCGGTTCTCCTTCTGAAGTAGCCAACTGATATGCCCCGGACCCGAACACAGCAGTGACAACATATGGGCCCAGCCAGTTTGATTTGAACTTGCCCTGATGTTCTCAGTTTGGCTGGTTGCGAGGATTCTCTTGAAGAACAAGATCACCTACCTCAAATATACAAAATCTAACTCGGTGATTGTAGCTTCTACTCATGCGCTGCTGATAGGCTTTGAGGTGATTGTATGCAGCTTGTCGCTTCTCATCTAGTAACTCCAAGTCCTGAAGACAGGATACTCTATATGCTTCATCATCGATGAGTTTATGCAAGGAAACTCGTAATGATGGTATCTCAACTTCAATAGGTAAGATAGCTTCTGCACCATAGACCAATGAATAAGGAGTTGCACCTGTAGGGGTTCGAATGCTAGTTCGATATGCCCATAGTGCTAGATTTAATTGAACATGCCAATCACGACCGACATCATTGACTGTCTTCTTTAGGATTCTCAATATGTTTTTATTGGATGCTTCGGCCTGACCATTGCCTTGTGGGTAATAGGAGGTGGAAAAGCGGTGTTGGATATGAAATTTCTCACAAAGCTCACGGACATCCTGATTTTTGAAAGGAAGACCGTTATCTGTGATGATGGACATGGGCACACCATACCGGCAGATGATGTAGTTGAGGATGAATGAGGCGATCTGCTTGCCGGTGACTTGGGTAAGTGGAACAGCTTCGATCCACTTGGTGAAATATTCGGTGGCAGTAATAATGAATTTATGGCCGTTGGATGAAGATGGATGAATCTTACCCACAAGGTCAAGGCCCCATTGACAGAAAGGCCATGGTGTTGTGATTGGTTGCAGTTCTTGTGCTGGTGCATGTATCAGGTCGCCATGAACTTGACATTTCTTGCATTTCCTGACAAAGTAGTAGGAATCCTTTTCCATAGATGGCCAATAGTATCCAGCTCGCATGATTTTTTTGGCTAGTGATGGACCACTTGAATGAGTCCCGCAAATTCCTTCATGTACCTCTTCCAAAACCTTGGTTATCTCACCTTGTTCCAGACATCGAAGGAGAGTACCATCAAGACTACGTCGGTATAGGGTTTCGGCAATAATGGTATATCGAGCAGTTTGGCGAATGAAGGTTTTACGTTGGTTATTTGATTGGTTGGGAGGAAGGGTATGATCGCGGAGATAGGTGTAGAACTCACCGTACCATGGGGATTCAGAACCAACAAGGCGACATATCATTTCGGATTCGGGGATATCATAAGCGGGAATCCAAAGCTGTTCTACCAAGAACTCGCAGCGTGTTGAATTTTGTGGAAGATCTAGGAGAGATGCGATGGTAGCCATGGCGTCAGCAGCTCGATTCTGATCTCTTGGTATCTGCTCAAAAGTGATAGTAGTAAATGATGTCTTTAGACTGTCCACCATTTGTTTGTATGGCATGAGTTTATCATCTTTGGTCTGATATTCATCTGTTGCTTGTCGAATGACTAGTTGGGAATCGCCATATACTTGTAGTTCTTTTAATTTCCATTGTATGGCTAGCCTGAGTCCTGTGATCAAAGCCTCATACTCTGCTATGTTGTTTGTGCATGGAAATGTGAGCCTGTAAGACTTCGGGATGCTATCACCTTGAGGTGTGATAAATAGAATGCCTGCCCCCGAGCCATGCCTAGTGTATGAACCATCAAAGTATAATTTCCATGGCTGTGCTTCTGTGATCATGAATATCTCTTCATCTGGAAAATTGGAAATGAGGGGATGATCGCCTATGAGTGGTGCATCGGCCAACTGATCTGCAATAACTTGACCTTTGATAGCTTTATGGTCTACGTACTCAATGTCAAATTCACTTAGAATCATCACCCATTTGGCCAAGCGACCTGTCAATGCTGCTTTGTTGAGTAAATACTTGAGTGGATCAATCTTTGCGATGAGTTGTACCTTGTGTGTCAACAGATAGTGCCGCAATTTAGTGGCTGCCAATATTACTGCTAGGCAAGCTCACTCAATAGGTGTGTAATTGAGTTCATAGCCAACCAGTGTGCGAGAGAGGTAGTAAACAGCACACTCTTTGCCTTTTGCATTATGTTGTACCAATAATACACCTAGTGTTGTACTTGTCGCTGAGATATAAAGTAACAACGGTCTACTTGGATCTGGTGGCATCAACAAGGGTGGATTCATGAGATAGCCTTTAAGTGCCTGAAATGCTTGCTGGCATCTGTCATCCCACTGAAAGCGGATGTTCTTGTGTAGTAGATGTGTGAATGGGTGACACTTATAAGCCAATTGTGCAATGAATCTTCGGATGGATTGAAGTCGCCCTTGTAATGTTCTTAGCTGACTGATATTCCTTGGAGGTGGCATGTCCATGATTGCCTTAACCTTTGCTGGATCGACCTCAATGCCTTTGCTTGAGACAATGTATCCTAGAAGCTTCCCGGAGGTTACTCCAAAGACACATTTCTTTGGGTTGAGTCGAACATGGTATTGTTCCAGTCTATCAAAGATTTTATCTAAGATGTGGAGATGTCCATCTCTAGTGAGTGATTTTGCTAGTAAGTCATCCACATAATCTTCCATCATAGTATGCATCATGTCATGGAAGATGGTGGTCATTGCTCTCTGATAGGTCGCTCCTGCATTCTTTAGACCAAAAGGCATTCCATTCCAACAGTATGTGCCCCATGGACATGTGAAGGCTGTCTTATGTTGATCTTCGGGTGCGATCTTTATCTGATTGTAGCCTGAAAAGCCATCCATGAGTGAAAGCATTGCATGTCCTGCTGTCAGATCCACTATGATGTCGATATTTGTTAAGGGGAAGTCATCCTTAGGACAGGCCTTATTCAGATCTCTGAAGTCTGTACAAATGCGGATGCCCCCTTTTGGTTTGCCGACTGGCACAATGTTGGAGATCCATTCTGCATAATCAATCGGTCTAATGAAACCAACATCCAGGAGTTTCTTGAGTTTTGTTTTGACTAGCACAGCAATCTGAGGATGCATTTTACGAAGCTTTTGTTTGACAGGTTTGGCTCCTTTTACTACTGTGAGATGATGCATAACTAAATCCGAGTCAAGCCCAGGCATGTCTGCATATGACCATGCAAAGTTGATCTGACGCTGCTGGAAGAACTCTATGAATTGAGGTTGTTCCTCTGGAGTGAGAAGAGATGCCAGATGTATGATATGAGGATTTTCAGGAGTCCCCACATTGCATTCTTTGGTTTCCTCGATGAGAATCGTTGATCGTTCCTGTTGTGCATTAGCAGGGAGAATGTCAAACCCTTCATCCTCAGGTGCCTCAAAGAGGTTTTCACCATTGGATACGCTCTTTCTTTTTACTTTTGTGGGATCAAACAGTGCCACAGTGTGGTTTTCACTGGAAGATCCATGTTTCATTGTTATATTTTTGCAGCTGAAAGGTTTGGCATCCGCCCCGAAGTATGCTATGCTATTAAGTTCAATGGCAAATCCAGCTTTGTGATCCCCGCTTGGTAGATTATCCCGTAATTCCAAAAAGTCAATGATAGCCTCATCGTTTTGGAAGAGGTCAAGACATGGAGGATTTGATTGGTTCCATTTGATGAGTTCAGGGTGGATAATGGGCATTACTTCATCGATTAGGTTAAGTGCGGGAGATGTATCAGTGAGGGTTAAGACGTTATGGTGAAGGTCGTTAATGGTACTCTCCTTGTCAGAATCAGGCGTAGGATGAGACATAGGGTCTGTGGAAGATGTTTCCAGCTCAGGTACCCAAGTGGTCTTTATCTGTGCTTCTCCGTAAACAGGGATGTCTTTGCGGGGCAGAGGTGGTGATGTGTCTTCCTCATCTAAAGTGTTAAGTTGTACAGAATCAAATTCCCACTCATGTGAGTCGGTCTCTGAATCACTCTCCAGTATCCGATTGCTATACCATACTGGGATGTCACTGGAGTTGAATACTGCAGGTGTGATTGGTTTATGTACCTTTGTAGTGATCGGTGCTGCAGGAACCATGATGGGATTTAAAGGATTTGTCACTAGAAGTATCGGCAGTGTTGACTTAGTGGCTTCTTTTGGAACGGCTGGTGCCATAGATGCTGCTACGGGTTCGGATACAGTTGCTGCTATGAATGGTTTTATGGATGTGATGGCTGCGACGGATGGGATTACTGATTTGATTGGTGGGATGTTTGGCACTGGTGATTGTTGCGGCGGAGTTGTGAGCCTCGATGGGGCAGTGGGGATAGTGTTTGATGGTGCTTTGATTATGAAAGGTGTCCTCTTTGCAGTAGGTGGGCAAAATGGTTTGCTGGGTTTTCCTTTGAATCTAAGTTTAGGAAGGACTTCTCTTTCAAAGCCTAGGCCTGTATTACCTTTGGATTTGAACTCTGGCAACAGCGGTTCATGTCGTCCTTGTTTGCAGGATCCCAAAGCACTCTGACCATCATACCCCATTCTTTGCATAATGAGGAGGCCTTTACCATACTGTTCCGTAGGAAGTGTAACTTGCGGTTTATCAGTGGTGATGGGATCCTTATAGATCCATTCCGCTAGGTCCTCATCTTGTGTTTCTTCCTCTTGACTCTTCCCAAGGATGAAAGGCGTCAAAGCACATGCGGGCGTGACTATGGGTTTTTGGAGTAACTGCTGTGGTTTACCATGCGTTCTAGGAGAAGTAGGCATTTGTCCCACACAAAAGAGCTGACTTAAGTTATATTCCCCGGGACCTTCCTCTGCGACTTTCATCTTAAGCTTTTCTTGCTTGGGTATAGTGGTGTTCGAACTGGCAAGAGAGGCGGGATTTACATATGATGTGGAGGAAATGGCTTCCCTATTATTAGGAACAGTAATCTCTAGTTGATGGCTGATATTATGGTAAAATACAAAGGGATTTGCATCACCCAGGATTGTGATCTCTACACCATTATGTGGGAACTTGATACATTGATGGTAGGTAGATGGAACGGCTTGCATGGCATGTATCCAAGGTCTCCCTAATAATAGATTATATGGCAGCGGAAGGTCCAGAACCTGACAAATGATGTGCTTTACCACGGGGCCTACTCGGATTGGTAGTACCACAGCTCCTTTGGATGAACGCTCTGCATCATCATAGGCCTTGATGGTGATCTTCTTGCGAGGATCCACTGATTCTATTGCATATCCCAATGCTGTGACCAACTGTAGTGTACAAATGTTTAGGCCTGCTCCATTATCTATCAAGACTCGCTTGATCCTGTGTTGGTTGATAAAGCCTTCAATGTGTAGCGAAGCATTATGAGGTTGTTGGAAAGAAGAGTTGTCACTTTCAGAAAAAGTGAGACAAGGTGATGACTTTAGATTTCCAACCATGGCTTGAAATTGGTCTGTGTTCAAGTTTGCAGGGACTGACGCTTCTTGGAGTGCTTGATCCAAGATTGTTTTATGAGATGGTGATAGGCGTAATAGCTCTAAAATGGATATGATCGCAAGCGTTTTATCTAATTGTTCCACAAGATTGTACTGCTTTGGGATGGAGGTGGTGCCTTGTGGAGCTGCCTTGATGGTAACTTTGTCGCGACGTGTAACAACATTGCAATTTGAGGTGGGATTTTTGAAGGTTATAGTTGCAATTTGTTCATTGGCATCATACAGGTGATTTACAGTGTAGTTATACGCAGCCTGCGTATAATCAGTGGTATCGGTGCTTTGCCTGGAAGTGGAAGGACCCCTTTGATCTTGTGATGGAAGTGGATTCTTGAACATCAGGTGATCATTATTTGTCATTTTTGGATCATGTCCTTCAATCTCAATTTCTCCTTGATCAATAAGATCTTGAATGAGATCTTTCAATCGGTGACAATTACTTGTCTTGTGTCCTCTTCCTTGATGGAACTCACAATGTTCAGTATCTCTCCACCATGCCGGTTTGACTTGAGGCTCATAATTCGATAACTTAGGTAGAGTGACCAAATTTTGAGAGAGGAGTTGTTGCAACACTGTTTCAATGGGTTCCCCTAAGGGAGTGTATGTGCGTTTTTGTTTTTGCTGACGAGGTCTTGGTTCATCATGAGATGTGATGCGACCTTGATTAGGAGGAACATTTGTGTTATTTTGAGGTGGAGGATTTTGTCCTGCAAACCGAACCACCAATTGTGCATTTTGGATAGTTCGAGCATCCACAACTCCATCATTGACGATATTCTTATTCTTGTTCCAGAAGTTCGGTTTATCACTATTGAAGCGCGGGCGAGGACCATCTTTGGTTCATTAAAGATTTTGAGAGTCCTTTTTTGATGAGTGCCCTTTCACATTTTATACCTTTGGTGATCATATCGTTAAAAGAATCTGTGTCTTTGACATCCAGGTGAAATTCCATTTCTTCGTTTAAGTTGGAAATGAAAATTTCCACTAGTTCTCGTTCAGGTAACTGAAGAGAACGTCTGCTAGACATTTGGCGCCATCGTTGTAGGAATACTGAGAATAGTTCACCTGGTTTTTGTTTGGTGTTGCACAGATCAGCCATGGTGATGTCGCGTTCAATATTATAAGAGTAATGAGATAGGAACTTCTGGATGAGTTCCTCAAATGTTCTAATGCCACCTGGTAGTCGGGAAAACCATGATGTGGTTGTTCCTCCCAAGCTTTGGGGAAAAAGGCGCATTAGATATGTGTCCTCATAAGCTACTTCAAGACAAGCAGAATGAAATTCTCGGACATGATCATGGGGATCCCCCTTTCCTCTATATTTTTTAAATTTGGGTGTTTCAAACCCGCGTGGAAAGGGTGGCATATAAAGATTCCTATCAAACGGATAGGGACAAATGTCGTTAAGTGAAAATTGATTGGTCTTAACACCACTATGAAGTTGTTGGGCGAGATTCGCGACTTGTTGCCGCAACATCTCCATTTCATTTGGAGGAGGAGGTGGTGGGTTACCTCGAGGGATGTTATATCTGATGGGATCTCTACGCCTTTCCTCCTCATGGCGACTTTGTCTTTCTGATGCTTGTCTTAATTGGGCAAGATCAAAGTCTGAGGGGAGTTTGGCTCCTTCTTGAGCAAGTCTTAAGAAGTGAGCATCCGCATTACTCCTAAGTATTTCGTCAAACAATCTGTTAAAGTGAGGGTTATGCTGAACCCTTTCGATTGTTGAAGGAGTGGGACTACTTGGGTTTTCATCATTTACATTTCCTCCAAGTGCTTCTTGAAATTCATTGAGGTTGTCCTCTTCTTCCTCAATTTCTATTTCTCGTTGCCTTGATCGCGATCGGGTTTGAGCCATTTTGTTTGCAAGTTTGTGTTGAAGTTGATTGAAGATGATGATGAGTTGTTCGATGAAAGATGGATGATTAGTGGATTGTAGATTTCTAGCACTCTAAAGATAAATGTAACCAGAATTCTTTCATTGAATTGCTTGTTTGTTTTGATGATTTTGGATGTGATAAGGTGTAGAGAAATCTGAGATGTGTTACAGATTTTGACTACCTAGTAATGAGAGGATTCACTCATGAACTAGTTTTAACCTGCGTAGATGTGTCTCTTAGGATGAGCTTATCCTAGATGTAGAAACAATCTAAAAAGTGATGCGATGTGTTTGATTTCAAGCAATATCTAAAAGAGAATTTGGGACAAGAACCTCTTAATGTTTTGAGAGTTTTGGGATGGATTGATGATGGAATAATGATGTATGAATGAGATGATGGATGAAAATGTTTTCAACTTCAATAAAAACTTTGTGTTACAAATGGAACAAACGCTACCTCTTCCCTTTCAGGCGTTGGTGGCACTTCTCGAGGTGTGTTGTAGGTGATACAGATGTTTGGGAAGAAGTTGGGATTAATCTTTCCTCCTTGATTTTTGTGATAACTTAGAGCTCTATATTGCATAAAAGCTCTGCGGTTCAATGATTCAAAATCAAATTCGTTTGTTTTTCCTTGAAGGTATAGACGCATGTGATGTAGAAAGATTCTATGTGAGAAAAAGATTTGTCTATTTAGATAGAAGAATTTCCTCCTTTTGATTAAAGCCTTTGAGCTTAGTGGTCTCCTTTTCAAGGTGATATTCTGATGACACTTCTTCTTTCGCAAGATGTGAAGAATGGTCATAAAATTTGACTCTTTGTTGTTTGCACTTTGTTTTTGGTACTTTTGTTTTTTAGAAATGTTGGATGAATACTTTGTTTTTGGGAAGTGATTTTCTGATTTTTCTTTGACAAGAAAACAAAGCAAGCACACAAACACAAAATTGTAGCCTGAAAGGCACAAATGAGTATGGGTTTAGATCAACCCAATCCTTGGACTTGTTTTTGACCCTTCCTTTAGATGTATTTTAAGATGTATTTCCAAAGCCTGAAGTCGGCTCAATTTGCACTAGGTCTGTAAAACGAACACACTTCAAACACTTTTTATCCCTATGGTCAAATGGCCAATTGTGATAAATTTAGCCCACATCTTGATATTTCTTCGACTTTGGTACTACATACCTTATGAATCCCGCCGTGGCAGGTAAGGATGTGATATACTAAGTCTTGCACGAGCATAACAAATAGATGATCCCTATGATGGGGGAGTCACCACTTTCATCAAGCCACAAGTGACTTTTCAAAAAGCTATGTTTCTACTCAAGGAAATATGTATGGTGAGTATCTTGGGAGCAAAACCTTCTATGCTCTTGCACTAAATTATACCTCAAATATCCTCAATCAATAGAACAGGTGGGCTACTACTTAAAGGTGTTTAGTCATGTTCGATGGCTTTGGACATAAATTCATTCTGCAGTGACTCACTTAAGAGCCTTGTAACTGGTGGTGGGGCCCATTTGTCCTTTTGGCCAGTTACACTGTAGGAACAGCTATACCCAAGGCTACAGCTTTCGCTCTCACTTGATTTCTATAGCGGCTCGAAGGATTTACCGCTCGAGGTCATTCCCAAGAGTATCGATCCCTTGGCAGGCCTCTCTTAAAAAGATAAAATGTGAGCGTTACTAACACTTTTCTCTTGCACCTAGGACCACGAGAGCCAAGGGAGAGGATAGTGTGTGTTAGAAGTAGGTCCACTCGACTGACTTTTGTGCACAAGCGTGCCAGATACGTAAAGCACTTGTTCTTTTTAATCCAGCATTTGCAAATGTGATCTAACTATTTGGAGATGTTGCTCCAACAGTCATGGTGTTCTTTTTAACTTCAAAAGCAATGTGTTTTGTACTCTAGAATTGGGAAATCCTGGTCAACTTAATGAAAAACACGTTTTGCTTTGAAGGAAAATTTGTTTGCCAAAAATAAATCAAAAACAAGTGGATTGTTCTTTTTACTGCACCAAAAATTGAAGTGTGGATTGTGATTTTTAAGTCCCAATTGATGCAAATGAAATCAAAGTTGTGTTGTTAATTTTAAGCACCAAAAGGAAAATGAGGCCTAACTAGAAAACAATGAAATTTTTTTTTTTTTGTGTTTTTTTTTTAATTTTATTTTTATTTTTTAAAGTTCTTTTTAAGCACTAAATGAAATTTTTTTGTGATTTTTGTTGGGTTGTTAACCTGCACAAAGAAAAAAAAAGTTAATAAAAACCAATGCTCAAGGGGGGGCTTCCACAAGCCTAAGTTCTGATTTTTTGGTTACAAAGTGAATCGGACAACATTATGTCTCAATAGCGCTAGTCGGATTTTTTACAGAAGCGCTGATTCATACAATAGCACTAGTCTGCGGTCGCAGAAGCGCTAATTTTCACCGTAGCGCTGAAAGAAGAGAAAAATCCGAGAAGACAAAAGCGCTGGAAGGGTTTCAATAGCGCCAGAACTGTGACAAAAGCGCTATAATGTTGCCAATAGCGCTGAAACCTTTTCAATAGCGCTATCTTAGGATCAATAGCGCTAAAAGAAATTGTTGCAACAGCGTTAAAACGTGTTCAATAGCGCCGAAGCGCGACCTGTGTGGCAATTTCAACAAGCAAAATGTTAATTTTCAAAAAAAAGGAATCAGAAGGTTGCGTGTTCGATTCACGTTGGGTTCACCAAATGATGCCCTCCTAAATGGAACAATGGTTTATTCTAAGATCAAACAACACAAAAACACACAAAGTATTAGCGTTAGTCAATCAAAAACTAAAACATATGAAGGCATTCCAAGAGAGACACTAAAAACATGCTAATGAATTTAACTAAAGAAGTAAAGACAATGAGACATCTCCAACTATCTCTTAGCATGATATTAGCTCCTTCTCCCTTGTTCCTCTCCTCTCCAAGTTCCAACATAGTGTAGCTCTCAACAGCTTTTTGCACTATGGATACTTATGGAGGATTGAGATTGTAGTATAGCTCTAAATGTGAAATGAAAAGCTATTTTTATGCTAAAATGAAGTATTTTAACCAAAAAGACAAGATTTAGTTATGCTATGCTAAATGCTCTCTAAAAATGCCTATAGCTTAAATGCTTACAAGTTTTCAGGATCTGGATTATGAAGGAATGGGCTCTATTTATAGGAAAAATGGAGCAATGGATGGTTGAGATTGAGCAATCTCAACAAGGGTCAGGATTGAATGATTTCAAATCCATGTGAGGGCTTTCAACCCAATCCCAGGATGACAAGTGTTGAAATGTGAGATAGGTTGAGAGGGGAGGGAATAAGCATTAAATGCCTGATATGACCTTGGGATTTTAGAGTCAAGGTTGGTTGAATGAATAAACTCTTTATTCAAAGAATAAAGCTTTTATCCAATGGATAAACTCTTGTGCAAATGTGAAATGGATGAATATGGTCAAAACAATAAATGTTTGGGGAGACAAGTTTGAAATAACCATAAATGGTCATGTAAGAGCCATTAGTGGTCTTCGAAGACTTTGGGGGTTAATTTGTTGAACACACAAAGAATTAAATGTTTTTCAAAGACTTTGGAGTCTTTGAGAAGTGACTGCATTTTGCTTAGGAATGTGACAATATTTAGGGGATAGATTAGGCTAATTAGGAAGGGGTTAGAAGAATCTAGAAGGGGATTAGATTTTGCAAGTGGATTTGGTGGGTGAGAGAAAATAAGATTTTATTAAAATAAAAATTCATTTATTTCAATAAATGTGTGCAAGTTGCATTTGTAAGAAAATGCAAGTCGGGTGGGGATAATGATTTAAATAAATGTTTTATTTAATTTATTTAAAAGAGGAAAAGGGGATTTAATTAAATAAATTGATTTTATTTATTTAATTGATTGGAATTGGATTTAATGAATTAATTAAAATAAATTGAATAAAACATTTATTTAATTAATAGAAGAATGTTTGGGGATGAATTAATTAAATATTAATTTAATTAACTGGTGGCTAGTAGATTTTTAATCAAATAAATACGAAATATTCATTTAATTAAAATGGACAGATTTATGTGACTACATTAACAATAAATCATAATATTTTCATCAAAATCATACATGTGACAATGCTGGAAACAAGACAGATATGGGAAGAATATGTCATTCTTTATTCATCAACTGATAAAAAATCATTACAATGCTGGTATGCTTTAAAATAAATGAGCTACCACCTTCTTGTTGCTTTGTATGCAAGAAAAGAAAGAACTAACTAAGAAAAAGAGAGGAGAATCAAACTTATAGAGAAGAAGTCTTTGAAAGAGTAGAGAAAGAACTGATGTGACTCCTCAATCTTAGCTTTAATTGTATGCTTTCCCCCTTGATTTTATCTCCAACTTGCATGAAATATCTTCTTTGGTCGAATTTGATGTAAAAGCCTTGAAGACTAAACTAGGGTTTAACTTAGGAAAACACCTATTCCCAACCATTGTCCCTTCTCTATTATGTGTAGGATAATGTACATATCTACAATTTTCAAGATCAACATTATCCGTAGAGACAAGTAGATTCCCTTTTGGATGGTGAAAAGTTCGGAGGACCAAGGTAATTGGCAATCCGGTCTCGACAATTCAGGTTGACCTTATAGGAAAAAATCCAAACACTCATATATTTCTCATATCTAGGTTCGTGGCTCTGTTTGACAGTTATCGCTCATTGTTTATGCATAATTGCTTGAATTTACACACATTTACCCTAATTTCAGTATCTTCAACAAATTCAAATAAAATTCAACTCAAGGGAGAGAAGAGGCGCATCTAAAACCCCTAGAATCTAATTAGAATATATATCTATTAAGTTTAGATCTATCAAATTCCTATCTTTCCCTAATGTAAATAGTCCCTAAGAAAGATTAGTGGTTTTACTACAGCCAGTGGTGGAAACCCTAAATTTCATCACTTTACATATAGAAACATTCCATTAATATAACCCACCATTTATATCTTCTATTTGTTTTTTCTAGTTAAATTATATATTTACATGGCACAATTTTTTTTGTAACTTATCATTAAAATACATTCAACATGACACTAATTTATATTCTTATTTTAGAGGATAAAAATAATATCTAGAGCACAATTTCATTTTCTAAAGAACAAAAGAGCTACATATGCTTATAGGCCATTTGCATGATAATGAATGTTCCTTTGATATACTTCGTTATAGTTTATTTAGTGTTTCAAAAAAAATTTCCTAGGAGAACACAACCACTTATCAAGTCAACAATCTCCCTAATGGTGTCTTAGTTAACAAACTAATCTATTGAGGAAGTGAAGGAAAACAAGTTTCTATAATTTATGAGCTTTGAATCATTTTCTTCTTTCTAGAGGATTTATTCATATACTTTGATTCATATTGAAACCACAATAGAGATTTTCCTTAGCATTTGTGGGGTCTCGTTCTTTCTTTAGTTCATTTTGAATTGTGCTTCCCTCTTCTCCCTTCCATTATCATTAGACTTGCGTATTTTTAAAGGATCATGTATCTCAAAAGATTGGAACATGTCAAATTATAGTTCATAATAATAAAAATTTAAATTAATTCTTTGTATTTAAATTAAATGTCAAATTATTGAAAGATATATTAAATAATACTCTTATCCACAATAATAATCAAATATTATTCAATTATGTAGTATAAACAAATTGATTTATAAATAATTTTTTATTAATATAATATAAACAATAAAATATGTAAATAGTATCCAATAATTATTTGATATAATATTAATGATATATATAATTAATTACAGATGTGACATAGAAATTTATATTAAATTAAAATTTAAAATTTAAATATAAATATTTTAAGAATTGTCAATACAATGAATAAAATAAATGATATAATATTTAGTTGATGATGCAATTTTCAATGAATCACAACTACATGGCATTGACAATAATAAATATTTAACATTTAAAATACTTATATTTTTAAAATATATCATATTAATACAGTAACAGCTGTTTCAACAGATACACCATTGAAGAGAACAAAACAAAACGATCAACATCATTCGTACGTTAATACTTATCGCCGGGCACTAGTACAGATGATGTGGCAGACGAGGTACAGGGATTGCATTTAATACTACGCCCTTCTTTAAAGTAAGTCCAAACTCGTCAGCCATGTCCAACTGGTCGGAGTTCATCCCATCTGGAAGTATCCACTCAAAGGAATGAAGCAAAGAAGCCAAATGGAAGCCCTGGACAAATTCTTCTTCCCGATCCAAATGGAATCAACTCAAAGTTTTGTCCCCTGTAATCCATCTTGCTATTCTCACCCTCCAAAAATCTCTGTGGCACAAATTCTTAAGGGCTCTTCCAAATTGCAGGGTCCATCCCAATGGCCCACACGTTCACCATCACCTGGCTGTTTTTGGGTATCACAAATCCCCCGATCACGCAGGAGCTTTCGGCTTTATGGGGGAGCAGCAGAGGAACCGTCGGGTGCAATCGGAATATTTCCTTCACGGCTGCATGCCTAGTGAGGTCCGTACTCGCCCCAAATCAGGGAAGACTTGTGATGGGAAAGAGATTTGGCGAATTCTAACACCGTCCGCCCGGCTAAGATGTGGTCGTGCGTTTTGAGAACCTCCTTGGCCATGGCAGGAGAAGAGACGACCACTGTGGTTTTCATGCCTAGACGGAGAGTCATCAATGGGCCGTATTGCAGAGAAAGGGCATGCAGAGACTCGTGAGGTCTCCTTCCCAGCTGAAAGAGGTTTCCCACAATAGGCCAAGCAGGAGGTCCGGGGGGAAGAGAAAGCCCTGTCCTCTTGCTTCTCCATAGAAAGAAGAAGAATAAAAGTGACCCAGCTGTAAGGAGCACCGAATACCAAGAAAGCGGTGGAATCTCCATACAAACTGCAGATACAGGAAAATCCTGATTTTCTTTGGTTTTCCAGCATACGACGGGATTCCCGACGCTCCTGATAAAGTGGTGCAGGGTAACAAATAATTGAGTTTCGACTAATATTTAACAATATTTAATATTTGTTGACACGCCTCTTTGACTGCACCACTCCTAACCTATTTATAGATTCATACATAGATGGTTGTGTCTATTCTGGCTCTAAAAAAGACAAATCTGTCACACTAACAAGACATGTTTTGAACCGTCCTACATTTTACTTTACTTTTATTTCAAAAAAGTATTAAATTTTTTTATAATATATTTACTAGAGAAGCGTGCTAAGCTCGTATTACATCTCTAACAAGAGAGATATGATTTCAGAATGATGACTGTGTTCATTTTACAGAGTATCATAATATATATATCGATTTATCTTCCACCTTATTTTTATAAGATTTTTTTTTTTTTTTTTTTTAACATATTTTTATTTCATTTTTGCATTAGTTATATCTATTCATACATATATAAGGAAGAGTAACTGCTCAATTACCATTCATTCTTTGTTCATCCAATTCTCAATTACTAATGTTATAGAAATAAAAAAAAATGATAACTAAAGTTCATTAATCAATTTCACATGTACCAATAGTTGCCCACTTTATTCCTAGTAGTTAGAATTTTTGGACTTTAATTAGACGAGTCGTACTACTTTATTGGTACCCATAACACACAACTAGTAGGGTAGTTGTGCTTAAGTATTGGTCATTTTTAAAGTGGTTGTAGTGCATGGTTATTGGGGCATCTTTAAGTAGGTAACGGGTGACACTTTGTAATGACCACTTTTTAACCCTTGCACATATAATGGATCCCACACCATGCGTCGTTACTACCCAGAAGTTAGAACAATAGCTATAAATAGTTAAGTCACATATAGAGACACCAATTTCTTTTTGTCAAAATCTGGTGTATCGTTTGGGATCTATGAGTGCACATAATTAGTTATGGCGGCTATTGGTACACTTCCCCTGTATCTATTTGCACATTTTTATTGATTTATCTTTAACCTTATTTATATATGAACAAATTTTGATATTTTTATTTTAGTTTTATACTACTTATATCTATCCAAATACATATAAGTATACATTCCAATATTTTCTTAATTTTATCATTCTCGTGTCCTACAACATCATTGTGTGAAGTTAACCTTATGGTTGTAGATTTAATCTTGTAGATCCACATAATTTCAAATTTTAAATTATAACTCCTACCCATTTTGTTCCCACGAAGGGTCATCTAAATGCAAACTTACACAATTGGGTACATGTTCTTATATTTAAGGGTGTTCAATTATGTCTATCTATTTTCACCTCAACTGTTGAGCTTTGGTTAAATGTGAAAATATTGTTCACATTTAAGAAATTACATGCTTTGATTTAGTGTTGTAAAATAAATGTAGATACACCCATTAATCCTAGGAGAATTAGAATAGCATAGACCTAATCTCCAATCCCCAAGTGGAGACGACTACTGTTGTTTTCATGCCCAAGTGGAGAGTCATCAATGGGTTGTATTTGAGAGAGAGGGCATAGAGATACTCATGAGGCCTCTTTCCTAGCTGAAAGAGATTTCCCACAAGAGGCCAAGCAGGAGGTCTAGGGGGTAGAGGAAACCTTGTCTTCCTCTGTCTTCTCCATAGACAGAAGAAGAATAAAAGTGAAGCAGCGGTAAAGAGCACATAATACCATGAAAGTGGTGGAGTATCCATACAAACAACAGAACGTGAAAATCCAGATTTTGTTTGATTCCCACACTGAACCAAGGTCCGCCGGTGGTAGGTCTAGATACAAGTGTTGTGAGGGTACTCATTTATTGAGTTTCTTTAACTATGTTTAGTAATGTTTGAGGCGGCTCTGTGAAGCCATTATCTATGCAACACCCAGACTTATCATTTGACCACGTTTTTTAAATCATTAAAAATTAGAATATAATAAGTTTTTCTTTTTTGACTAATTATTAAACATGGTCAATCATAAATTTTGGGTGCTGGGTAGAGGTTGCCCTATCTATAGGCACTACTTTGAAAAAGTATAATATTTTTTATTAATATTATACTAGGCAAAGGATTTATTGATGTTAGTTTTCAGATCTCATTCTGTAATAGGGTAGATTTGATTTTGTTTTTTGTATTTGTATTCATATGGGAGATGTGATTTTAGATTGATGAAATTTGTATTCTAGTTATTATTTAATTTTCTTCTTTATTTTAGAGAAAATCTTTATTTAATTTTTATAATGGAGAAGATTTAAATTCAATATCATGATGTTTGCAATATAGACTTTATCATTTAGTCAAATGTCCTTAATATATTT
Organism: Cryptomeria japonica; assembly: GCF_030272615.1. Taxonomy (NCBI): domain Eukaryota; kingdom Viridiplantae; phylum Streptophyta; class Pinopsida; order Cupressales; family Cupressaceae; genus Cryptomeria; species Cryptomeria japonica. The sequence goes on from NC_081410.1 coordinate 570,588,081, forward strand.
ATATGTTAATAAATGATATAATTTTATATCAAATCATATTTTTGTTTTGTTTTTCTATATATCTATTTACACATATTTTTATTGATCTATTGTCCATCTTATTTATTCAAACATACATTTTGATATTTTAATTTTAATTTCACACACATTCTAGTATTTGCTTCATTGTATCATTTCCATGTGTTGGAGTGTTACTATGTGTGAGGTAATTATGATTAACTCCTACGGATGGTTTTCCCACCAAGGAACAACTAAACACAAGCTTACATAATTGAATAGATGTTCTTGTATTTAAAAGTACTATGTTGTGTCTATTTCTTATATCCTCAACTTTCAACCTTTATTCACATATCATTCATACTTAAGGAAATTAATGGTTCAATTTAGTGCTCTAAAATAAATGTAGATTTACCCATTCATCTAAAAAAAATTGCGCAGCTGAGACTTAATCTCTCTAATCTATTATGCTAGGTGAAAATATTTGTTTGCAATATAATGACAATCCTTCAAAGATGTTTTTAAATTCCATTAGTCCTACATATTAGAAAAAATGCAAAAAAAAAAACATAAGAAAATCAGTTAATTGTTGAACTATAGCTATAAAAAAATATTGATAGATATGAAAAAGAATTTGAGTCTAGATTTGATTTTGAACCTTGGTCTTTGCTTCTTAGCAAAGTTATATTTAAATTTCTTTTACTTTATCATTTAGATTATGTTCACAAGTGCAATTCTATATATTTCTATGTTATAATCTTTGAAAAACCCTTGGAATTCTCTCATATTCTTCTCTATGCCCTACTTACATGCTTTTCACTTTACGTCTATTTTATTAAGGAGTTGTAATAGAAAATATATGGTATGACTTAACTCACATGATTGTGTATTTCCTTTTTTCTCTAATATCTTGGACCATGCTACTTATCCCAATTGTTGTTATCACTTCTTGTTAGGAAACTTCCTAATGTTGAGTATATTAAGAATGCAAATTTTAGACTATGAAATACAAAAATTCAATTTCTAGGCTACAGACTTTGTTCTTGGGAAAATTATTACTTTTAGATTATTTGGCATAATTTACAAGGATTCATGCTACATAGATATTTTCAATTTCTACAATTTTAAAAAAGTTCCCAAATGACCTCCTAGATAAAAGATGATGAGATCTAGAAGTTTTGTGTAATACAATGAAAATTTAAAAATATATACGCATAAAAATATGTTGTAAGAGGGAGTTACACTTGCTGACCAATTTATAGTGCATGTTATGACATATTATAATGCATATTTGGTTGGAGATAATGAAGCCAAAATAAAGCACTCGTCTTAGTGAATGGTTTATAATGCACTTATGATAAATAGAAGGAGCATACTATTTTTAGCATATGGGTGTTGTTCTTCTAAGTAGGCATATGGGTGCCACTTTTTTGGATTATTTTAGACCATGGTTTTTTAATTTTTAATTCATGGTTTCCTATACTACTCATATTTATAGTATGCTTGAAATGGAGGTTTTCATAGTTTTTTTTAGCTACTATTATGCTGTTAAAATTACTCCAAATATTTAGTTTGTGATACTCATGCAACATCTTTCTCTACAAGTGTTATAATCATGTCTAGTGTACCATATAATACATTGGGTTGCTTTGGAGTGTGGGAATTTTCATGCAAAAAGGTTTTCCTCACATGCACTTGTGTTGCAGTTTTTAATTTTTTATTTGTATTTCTCTTTTTTCCTTTCACTTTTGTAAGCCTTGTCCATAATATGACATGCCATAACTTTTAATAAGTTAGTAGATAAAATTTCCCTAGTGAATAATTATTTTTGTATCGATAATATGATCTTAAACTTAATCAACGCTATTAATTTATCCTCCTAGATGTTAAATTATTTATATAGTAAGACTTTATAAATTACCAATTCTTCATTGGTCAGAGTTCTTTTGAGTTCTTGTCCCATTATCTTTAGTTTAACATACATAAAAATTTGTGTGTCGGTCACTTATTGGCTAGTTGTTAAAATGGTCTCTATTAGGTAATTTATTTTCTCTTGATCACTATTATTTATAAATTTTGAAATATTGAGCATGAATATGCTTGTTTGTATACTCAAGTGACATTTATGATATGCATGACAATTTATGACTAGATATATGAAGTGGTAATGGAAATGTAATTTATGTATATATGGTACATGGACAAAGTAGTTTGTGTTTCATGGATGTGTGATGAATTAAGTGGGATGATTTAGGTTTGATTTATTGATTCTATGTGTTTGCGAGGAAAATAGAGGGGAATTATTTTAAAATTGTTATGTCCATGAATAAATCTTATGTTAGATATCGAGGAAACTAAGAGGGGGGTGAATCAGTTGACAACTTCATATTTTTCTTTAATTCTTTCATAGATCCTGAATAACCAATAGAATTAATTAAAGACGATATAACATGAAAATACTGTGTGGGGGAAAAAGTGACACTAAACAAACATGCCCTAATCTCACTTTCAATCACACACTTGTGGAATAGGAAAGAGCCTAGAGGTATCACACAATTGGCTACTTCTTTTTGTGGAAGAGAGAGCCATGGGCTACCTATTAGGATTTCTATTCCTTTGTTGCAAATGATAGATAAAATGATGCAAGTTCAATTCCTAGCCCTAGAGTGCAAGTATGAACTAGTAACAAGATTGCAAGATTGAGATTAAGTGATGAAAAGATGGAAACACAAGGATAAAAGGAGAATGCAGATGTGTACCCAGAGTTAAAATCTGAGTGAAAATGTTCAAGACGGGGGCGCGGGCGCCACTGTCCTGATTCTGCCCCTGAAACTGCTCCTGAAACTATTGTTTTACAACCTGGAAAACTGTCAGAAATGCTAAAAATTATTGTCTGACAGAAGGACCAGGGCGCCCAGCACCCCTGTCCCAGGGACCAGGGTGCCCAGCGCCCCTATCTTGGCAGGACCAGGGCACCCCATGCCCCTGTCCTGGTCTTCTGCACTAAAATTTGGTGTGTTGTCCCGTCTCAGTCTGCTCCCGTCGGATCTGCAACTTGCGGTGTCCTTCGAATTCAGAAATCTGCACTTATATCTGAAAAGGGTTGTAGGTGGCTATATAGGGTTTTGCCTTAGTCAAACCCCCTCTTTGGTGATTTCCACCTCCACGAATAGCCAAGTTGTATAGTAAAAGTTGTGTGTGCAGACCTTGTGTGTGCGCAAGATCCTAAAATGCAAGTAAGCAAACTAGAGCAACCTAGAAAGTAAACCCTAATTGCTTGTAAATAATAATATAAATGCTCCAAATCAAGATGCAAAGTGATCTAAAGCATGAATACAAATGATATAATGAGGCTTATGCAAAGACATGAAAACAACATGAAATCATACCCAACCCCAAGGGAGGGGTACAAGCCAATCTTCAGTCGGTGATCCCCTATTGCTCTTCAATGTCTTCACAGCCCTAAATGGATGAATGAAATTGACGAATGCTTGATGGATGGATGTTGAATGTTGTTGAAGTCTTCAAAGATTTTCTCTTTCACTGCGTAGAAGGCCCTTGAAACCAAAAATCCGGATCCTTTCAAATGAAGAAAGAGAGCTCTTATATATGAAACCCTAGGTCTTAATTTCAACTTTTGGCCGACCTAGAGATTGAATCTCCCGCCAATTTCTTGGGGTTAAGCTTTATTTTATGATTGGATCGCGCTCCTAAAATTTTGAGAAAAATGTCTGCGACCATGTGCACGCCGGGCGCCATGGTCCTGACAACTTTTCACCAAATTTTCAGGGCCATCAGATATGATGATTTTAGAGCAAATCCCAAAGTGACAGCTGATTTCGAGATGTTTTGACCCCCGAAATCAGGCGTTAAAGTTCAAAATAGGACCTAATTAGGGTTTTTGATTAAATGATGTATTGGAGGAATAAAATGAAAGGGGCACACTTTAATGAAAGGGCCCGACTTTATGATATGGGAGATGATAAAATAGAACCTTAGACCTAATTAATTTAATTAATTAAGTGCTAAAGGGGAAATGCAATGCAAAATGAAAAATGCGCCAAGGCGGGTGCTAAACTAGGTGTGAAATTGTACCACCCTAGCAAGTGCGTACAATTTATGACGCTACAAATACATACACAAAACAAACCATACAATGAAAACCAGATATGATGTTGAAAACCCAGGAAGGTAAAAACAATGGAGAATGTTATTTCTTAATCTATATAACACCGGTTAAGGTATTTTTTATAAAAGTGACTTACTGCTAGAAAGACTCACTATTGGAGGGCTCACTACCAAAGGAAGAAGAAAGAAAAGAGAATCCACCACTGTAGCATAATTTTCAATGCTAGAACAGTTTTCATTGCCGCTCAGCAATAACACAATTCACATATTAACATCAATCAAATTTATCCTTTTTAGTATCGCACATCTTACATATCACTCATATTCATCCTCTTATTTATACTGTTGCCAAATAACATAATCTTCTAAGTCAGTCAAATAAAGATTCAAAAATAAGTCAGCACTAAACATTTTGGTGTTTGGAAGGAAAGAGAAGTACACCATACCACAACGCACATCATCAGTTAGGTCAACACGTTACATCCATCACAAATATTGAACCCATACCATGACTCATATGCTACACAAATGTTGTTACACATTCTCGAATTCCAGATTGAACCAGAACCAGAATAACACTACCCAACTTGGCAGAAAAAAGAATGGAACCAAGATACTCATGAATACGATCTATCAACACAAACAAATAAAAAGTCAACTGTAACACATCTTCCAGAGTACAAAACATTTCAAGAACACATCTTCTGAATCACCAACTTAAGAACCAATCCTAAAACAATATGTTGACATCAATGACAACCATTAATGATAAAAATCAACATCATACCTAAAACAATCTCCCCCTTTGTCATTTATGGCAACATCTATCAATAATAAATACACAACTTACTCAACATCATCAAATCAACATCTCCTCACATCACATCTCTCCCCCTTTGACATCAAGGACAAAGGTGAGCAAAACTCCCCCTATGAAACTCACTTCTACTCCCCCTAAGAGGATGCACCCAAGCATTAGTTCATATAAGAATATTCAAGTAGTTCACTGGACCAATGCACATCGAAATGTACATTAGTTCAAATTAGAAAGGGGTAATACCCCTAACTCCTATCAGAGATACTCAAAAGTATCTTTATGGAACACCTTTGTGAAGATATCTGCAATATTCTCTTTTGTAGGTACATACTCAAGCTTTACTTCATTATCCGGCACCTTTTCCCTCAAGAACTGATACCGAATAGATAGATGCTATATTTTGGAATGTTGTACCACATTCTTAAAATTTTTTATTTCACTAGTGTTATCACACATAATTGAGATGGGTTCATTAAACAATACACCTATATCCTTGAAAGTCTACTTCATCCACATTCTCTGTGTGTAGCATGAATATGTTGCACTATATTCTACTTCAACTATAGATAAACACACAAAATATTTCTTCTTACTTGACCAAGAAACCAACTAAGAGCCAAGAAATAATGCTCCACGACTTGTACTTCTTCTGCCATTAACACTTCCAACCCAATCTATGCATCTGTATAGGCTATAAGAGTAAAATTTGAATTTTTGGGATACGACAAGCCAAACTCTAATGTTCCTTTTAAATATCTTAAATAAAAATTTACTGCCACAAAATGTGATTCTTTTGGTTCTTGCTGAAATCCAGATGCTAGACAAACTGCATACATGGTATCTGGTCTGGTAGCAATCAAATATAAAAATAGTCCAATCATTGATCTATACTTACTTGCATCGACTTTAGGAGATTCATCATATTTTATTATCTTACATTCGGTGGTCATAGGTATACACAAGTTTAGAATTCTCCAATCCAAACTTCTTCAACAATTCTTTATTGTATTTAGATCGAGAAATAAAAATTCCTTTTCTATTATGATTTAATTGCAAACCTTGGAAGAAATTTAACTCACCAATCATGGACATCTCAAATTCCTTCTACATCTCATTAGAAAACTTTATGCACATGCCTTGATTACCTCCAAATATTATGTCATAAACATACACTACAATAATTAAGATTTTTATTGAGTCATTTTTGAAATAAAGATTACAATCAGTAGATCCCTTTTGAAAAGCTTGATCAATTAAATACTTATCTAGCCTTCCATAAGAAGCTTTAGGAGCTTGTATGAATCCATACAAAGTCTTATTCAATCTACGAATAATGTTCGAATAATCTCTCAACTTAAAGCCTTCTAGTTGTTCAATGTTAACTTCTTCTTTCAATTCTCCATTAAAAAATAATGCTCTTTACATCCATCTGATAAACCTTGAAATCCTTAAAATTTGCAAAAGTGAGAAACATCCCGATTGCCTCCATCCAAGCAATAGGGGCATATGTCTCCTCAAAGACAATGCCTTCAACTTGTGTGTATCCTTTTCAAACCAACCGTAATTTAATTTTCACAAATTTTCCATCCTCATTCAACCTTTTTCAGAATACCCATTTTGTTCCAATTACATTCTTGTCTTTCGGTCTATGAACTAGTTTGCATGTCTAATTTTCTTAGTTTGGTCCAATTATTCTCTCATTTAATTCTTCCAACTTTGATCATTGCAAGCTTCTTCTATAGTTTTTGGTTTTGTCTCAGACAGTAAACATAACAAAACTTGTTCTTGAGCTTCTTTGCTTCTTGTGATGATTCCTCTATTCTTATCTCTAATAATCTGATTCACTGAATGATTCTTCTATACATACCTTGATGTTTTAGATGTAGACACCAGAGCATCCTGAGTTTCTTTTTCTTTCTCTTCTTATCTAGTTTCCTTTTCACTTTCTCTATCAACGGGTTCATCAGATTCATATCCTGCCAATTTGTTAGATTCTTTAGAAATGTCTTCATAAGCTTTCACATTTACACTTTCAACAATCTTGTTAAGTCTTTTGTTGTAACATCGATATGCCTTTCTATTTGTAGAATATCCTAGGAATCTGCCTTCATAATCTTTGCTATCAAATTTTCCAAGATTATCCTCATCTCTCTGAATATAACATTTGCTTGCAAATACCTTGAAATATTTTACTATCAGGGTTCTACCATGCCATAGTCCATATGATGTCTTTCTGTATCTTTTTCAGTATAGAATTATGTTAAGAGTGTAGACTGTTATTTGAAATGCTACCAGGTAAGACCAAATTGATATTGTGAAGATAATTTTTCATGTTTTCGGATGTTTGTGGCCATCTGCAATTTTGTTTGTATATTCTGATGAAATAGAGTATTAGGATTATGAGTTACAACAATAAAACAAATTTATATTAGTAAAGCCATAAGTAGGAGGATGCAATTTGGTTTATTTTGATCATTTGTGATCTTGTGAATTTGAAGAGCTCCTTGGTGTAAATGAATTTTTTGTGTGACAAGTGCATTTGAATGTTTTCTTAATACCAAGGTTTCACGATTAGTCTGAGGAAGTGCGGTTTGATCCCACAATAGTGGGTTACACTTTTTGGTACATCATAATTTTGGCTGAAATCATACATTTTGTAGAAAATATAATGATTTAACCATTAAGAGGTTCCATTGGAAGTAATTAGTTGGGGAGAGTTAGATCAAAGGCTCTTAGATAAAAATTTCTTAGATAGAACCTCTCTACTTCTAAATCATATCTGCAATGGAGTCTCCTTTGCACCTATCAAGATGTTGATTAAAAACCTCTTTTACATTAGCTTTTGCGGGGTCAAAGGAATTCATTTAGAATTTTTTTAAAGAATGAAGTCCTTATTATAAGCTTTCCAAATAATATAATTTTCAATACATTTAATTTCATTAATATATTTATGTTTTTGTAGCGACACTTGCAATTTTGACTGCATTTGGGTCTTCACGATGGCAATGCAACACGGAACTTGAATGGAGACCCCGAAACTTGTCCACAACATCAAAAACTGCATTTTTCCAGCACCCTGCCTGATCCCTCCTTGCACCCTGCTGTCCCGGGAGGTGGGACCAGAGCGCCCAGTGCCCTGGTCCTTCAAGACTAGGGCGCCCAGCACCCTGGTCCCCCAGGACCATGGCGCCCAGCGCCCTGGTCGCCCAGGACCATGGCGCCCAGCGCCCTGGTCCCCCAGGACCATGGCGCCCAACACCCTGGTCCCTGGCCCTATTTTGGGCCCGGTCTCCTATGGGGCTTCGGGTCTTTAAGTTTGCAAATTGGAAAATAACACTTCCTGGTCAGCCCAAGGCCGGAAAAATCAATCTATCAGCCCTAATTGACAAGTATATAAACTACATTTTCCTCTCCCATTTGGGGTAGATAAAAAGGAGGAAGGACATATGTGTACAAGACGTGGAAACGATATTCAAGAATTCAAGCATTCAAGCATGCCTTCAAGCAATTGATCATTCTAAGTCTCCATTCAAGGCTAAGTGTTGCATTCAAGACAAGGATTCAACCATTGAAGAGGAGATCACATATCACATACCACATACAACATACAACATACAACATACAACAACATCTACACCTTCGCATGTAAGAATACAAACATTCTTACAACAAGGTACTAATACTTGTTTTACATTACAATCATTTACATTTACAGCAATTTCTCATTTCTTGGTTAATTCCAAAACCGGGGTTTGACCTAAAGGCAAACCCCTCATCCCTAACCCCCCAATCGTCCTCTCTTTTCTGTGTGTAGGTTGCAGGTATGCGGCTGTAATTGAAGATCTGGAATCCTTGTGCAGAGACGAACAGATCCCCCTTCGGTTCGCGGATTTTTTGGAGGACCGTGTGCATGCCGGGCACCATCGTCCCGTCAACTTTTGCTCAAATTTGCAGAACAGCACCGTCCCGACATTTTACTGCTAATTCCAGGTCTGTAGCTTCATATCATATCCCTATCTCTGTTTATAAGTGAATCTTTCTCACTTTTCATGCATTCTTAGTTGAATCATTCTTTCCACATTTCTTTACAAAAGAGGGTATCCTTGCTATCTTACCCCTTGAAACTCATATAGAATCCAATCTTGCATTGCGTGGGATTGGATCTTGTGGGTTTCAATCGCTCTTTTGAATGTAAAGTCCCTCCTAAGTGAAAACCATCAACCCGAGTGACTCTCCCTTCTCTCTCCTTGAAGTTGGGGAGGGGAGAACGTCTAGGGTTCGATTTTTTCCGCTTTACATTTTGGTGAACCCGACGTGAACATCCTCATTCTGATTATTCATTGTTAGATCTGAAAATTTTTCTTTCCTAATTATATTTCCATGTTTGATCTTTTGCAAATTTTAGAGGTTGATTGCATAAAAACCCTAAAATTTTCTTTTAAGTAATTAAGCTTGTGAAATGTTTAATTGTTAATGTTTGTTTCAGATCTACCCTTCTATTGCAAATTGTCAATTCATATTTGTGCTTTAATTCTGAAAATTAAGTGGTTAAATGTCAAAACCCTAATTTTTAAGACCTTCTTGATTCAACCTTTGACTGAAAATTTCACTAATCAAAACACCTCCAAATCGGCTGTAACTTTGGATTCCGCAATAAAATCACAATATCTTTCATCCCTGAAAATTTGGAAAAAAGTTGCGAGGACCGTGTGCACCCCGAGCGCCATCGTCCCTGACATTTTTTCCAAAATTTCGGGAGCTAGATCTTACTGTATTTTTCTGCTAAAATCCAGAATTTTGGCTGATTTTATCAATTTTAACACCTTCAAAATTACAGTCAAAGTTGGTCTAGCGATTGCTTGGATTGAGGCTTCTAATCATTCAAAAATTGTTGAAATTGAAATTTGTGTCAAAATTGTGTTTCTTACTGTCCTAAATCTGAAAAGTGTGTTGGCATTCATTCGAAATTTCAGTGCTTTATTCAAATTTTTGAAGTTTGTGACTTTTGAAATTAAGTGTTTAATTGCAGCAACCTTGATTTCCACTTTCAAATTCGAATTTTGCATGAAATCAAGTCAACTTTTAAATTTCGAAACTTGCATTGCTTTTAGCATTCGCTCTAAAATCATAAAATTCAAAATTTCAGTTTCCCTCTCTCTTTCAAAATTCAAATTTTGTATTTTTTTCAACAATCTTGGTAGGGTTCAATTTTGAGATTGCAACTTTAATTTGGCCTATCTACAGATCATAAAATCACTCAATTTTTTCAGATTAGCTTTAAAATCATCATAACTTTCATCCCTGAAAATTTCAAAAAAAGTTGCGAGGATCGTGTGCACTCTGTTCGCCACGGTCCCGGACATTTTTTCTGAAATTTTGGGAGATTGCCCTGATTACATTTAACAGCTTAAATCTAGGAGATTGGCTGATTTTATTGAAATTTGCTACCTCTAAAATTCAAGATCTTCTCTCTTTCTTTAGTGCATGAGTTTTACAACAATAAGCCCTACTTACACTATTCCCGTTAGACGAAGCCTTAGAATTAAGTCCTTCCAAGGTGTAATTACCGAGGAGATGGAACCTAATTTGAATGGCCTTTCTAACGAGGACATGGGTAATTCCTCTAATCCTCTTAATGATGAAGAAGCTCTCCATGAGGTTTCTGTAGAACAACTTTCAAAATTGGATAACCAATTTGATGATTTTCGACAATGGATGTCTCAAGAATACCCTGATAGTCAAGCTCTTCCTTTAATTGAGGGTCTAAAACATATGCTTCAAAGTGATAAGAATGGAATTGATATTTTGCGTGGTATTGCACACATTGTGGATTCGAATGTGATGCCTATGAAAAGTTGTGCCGAAACCTTAGGTTATACACAACCTCCTACTCAAGTTAATCATTCTATTTTTTGACAACTTCTATTGCTAGTATACCTCCTTTTACATCAAACATAATGACTACTTCAATACAAGACATTCCTCCTATGATCACTAGTCATGGGGGCAATCCTTCTTCTTCAATTAACCCTCTTCCTTCATTCAATCCGACTTCTTCATTCATTCCTTCAATAAGTGTTCCTATTATATCACCACAAATGAACATGACGCAAGGGGGCAATTCGTTTTCCATTCCTCCTTGTAGTGTTCCTCCTGTCTAATCATCTCCTATGACTAACTATCATAGTGTCCCACCACCTTACTCTCTACCTTCTTTCAATAACATAACACCTCCATCACAATCTAACACGTCTAATATGAACTCTTCGACTAAAGCGACCATTAACAATCTTGCACAAACTGTCTCTTCTTTACAGCAACAAATTGCCTCTATGAATCAATCTAAGTTTAGTGTGCCCACATTTGATGTTGTGAGCCCACTTTCTCTTGATATTGTTCGAGCTATTCCCCCTAAACATGTTGAAATTCCGCATTTGGAACTTTATAATGGTAAGGGTGATCCTCTAACACATGTTAAGACCTTTCAAACAATATGTACTGATTTTGCTTATGACCAAAGGTTGCTTGCAAAACTGTTTACTAGAACATTAAGAGACAAAGCCCTACAATGGTATTGCTCATTGCCTTCCTATTCTATTACTTCTTTCGAACAACTTGCAAATGCTTTTATTCAACAATTTCAAAACAATATAAGTCCTAAGGTTACTTTGATTGATTTAATGCATTGTAAACAAGGTGTTAAAGAAAAAGTGACTGATTTCATTGGTAGATATAAGCATTTGTATGCTCAAATTTCTTTTCCAATGCCTGACAATGATATTCAAATAATCTTTATTTCTAATTTACAAAAAGATATTCGAGATAAACTCCTGTTTTCTGAGTTTACTTCTTTCCAACAGTTGTGTGCAACTCTTCACAATTATCAACTAACTGTGAGTCAAATGGAACAATCACATCCTATGACTCCGAGTGATAAGGGTGATAGTAGTCAACAACCATTTGGGAAGTTTAAACCGAACAGAGAGTCCATTAAATTCAATCGAAACATCATCAACAACAATGTGAATGCAGCATCAAGTGTGCCTCCTATTTCTAAGTTTTTTAAGAAAGAAAGAAAGTTTACTCCTTTGAATGAATCATTGCATAGTATTATGAATAAGTTATTGGAACAAAATGTGCTTACTCTTCCTCCTATAAGGCAAATAGATCCTGCAAAGATTAATTCACCCTATTTTGATAACAAAACTTTTTGTCAATTTCATCGTCAACCTGGGCATGATACTGAAAAATGTTTTGCTTTAAAGGGTAAAATTCAAGATTTGATTGATAATAATACTATCTCTGTTTCCAGTGTGAATGATAAAGGCAACACATCTATAGCTCCTCCTAACCAAAATCTTCAGATTTTTACTGATCCATTACCTTCTCATACCTCTAATGCGATTGATACCACTGATTCCTCTGTCTCACCTGATGATCTTGTGTCTATGACTCCGAATGCACGATTAACTTTGTGGAGCAGCAGAAAATCCCTAAAGAACCATCCATCACATTTGATTCCAGTGAAACTATTAGGGCACCTGATGGTCCTTTATATATAGTTGCAAAAATTAAGAACACACCTTGCCGTGGAGTGCTTATTGATCCTTCTTGTATGGTTAATATCATTTCTGAAGAATTTCTTTTTACTTTGCAATTGAATCAAGTGATCTATGATGAAACAAATGTGGTTGTGAAACTATTTGATGCATTTTCTTCTCCTGCAATTGGTTCTATTACATTACCCATTGAGGTCCATAACAAATCCCTTGATGTGGACTTTTCTATTATTCCATCATCCGAACAATTTCGTGTGAAGCTAGGCTATCCTTGGCTATCTTCCATGAAAGCTATTGCCTCTCCTATTCACAAGTGTTTGAAATTTCCCCATAATGGTGAAGTTGTTACTGTCAATCATAGTCTCTTTAAACCAGCTGAAAGAACTTCTAGCGTTCCTATTGATTATTTTTGGCCTAAACAATTCCAACCCCTTCCTCCGCGAAGTGATCATCTTTTCAAATCTTATCATAAGTGGAAAAAAGATATGATCCTATCTCTAAGTGAACCTAGAACACCCAAACTTGACATCCCTATCGTTCTTGAGAAGGAAGTTCTTCCTTTGAAAGATAAAACTAATGTCTTTCCTCAAGAAGATTCCCAACCCATCCCTATGGATGTGACTATGCCTATGATTAATAAACTTCCTAAAATTAGACCTATCCCTCCTCGTCATGATGGACTTGGTCTCCTTCCTAAACCAAATATTCCTCCCTTATATGGAGCAGTTCCTCCTCCTTCCTCTTATGGAGAGAAGAGACCTTCCTCTTCTCCTATTATTCAACCTAAGAGACCACAACCTAAACACCTAAGTGAAAAGGATGAGAACATTCCTCCTCCTCAATCTTCGCAACTTCCTACTAAGACTAGACGAAATCGTTCTGCACGTGAACGCCGGCGAAAGCGTCGTCTTAGAGCTCAAACTTTGCAATCCCCAAAAACACCTTCAACTAATATTATTCCATTTTCTCCTCAGCCGACAATTGAGCCGAAATCTCCTAAACATAAGATGCATGATGGTCTTGATCCCGTGCGAGTTAAAGATCCTATTTTTATAAATCTTGATGATGATATAGATGAAAATGTTACTTCTCTTGCTTCTGATAGTGAATATGAACTTGTTGATGTTGATAACCATTTATCTAACGAATTTTCTAAAGCACTTATCCTAGCTCCTAGACAAGAAAACCGTGGCTTGGAACATGAACATAGCCCTTGTTTGGATCTTGTGATAGCTCCATCTGCTGTGTTGAATGTTCCTCCTCTAGCGTGTTCCCTGCCTTCCCGAAACATCGATCAGCAAGATCGGGGGGTAGATGACGTGCTAGACTAGTTCATTAGCATAGCAAATTCTCTCCTCCTCTCTTTTGTTACTTCTTCTATGTGTTATTCTCATTCTTCTATTTGTTGTCCTTAGTGTTGTCTACTTGAGGACGATGCAAAACATTGATATCTCTTTTGGTCTCTCTCATGTTGACTCAAAAGACACATGTGCTCCCTTCTTCTAGGTGACCTTCCTTGATTGGGGAATGAAGAACAATTATGCATACATACATATGATATACATGAATTATCATACAGCATACTGACCCCGAGGAAAGCGAAGTCACCTTGTGCTTTGTGTTTTGTATCTATTATCCTTGGGCTTATCTCACACTTGGGGGCTAAATCCTTGTGATAACGTGCTCCTTTCTCATTTCTTATATGTATCACTACCTTAAAGCAATCACCCCCGGTGAGGCGTGTGCGATCCCTTTAACGTAGGGGGGCATACATCCCGTTCATATCTTTTCAAGATACTTAAAAATTTCTTGACAAATTTAGCTTTGCCTTGAAAATTTTTGATATCTTTCTTGCATGACTCATAGTGAGGGAACCTTACTACTGATAGTCATGGTTCTCCCTCATGATCTTCCCTTTTACTTTGTCAATCGAAGTTGTAAGATCCTTAGTCCACTGGGGGCTTGGTGTATCTTGCCTCCTTGACATGGTGAAAGTTTTTCAATGTTGTTTCCTTGTACTTTACCGGAAGTATGAGCGTACGCTTATACTCCCGCTAAAGTGGGGGCTAAATGTAGCATCCTAAAATTGCGACACTTGCAATTTTGACTGCATTTGGGTCTTCATGATGGCGATGCAACACGGAACCTGAATGGAGACCCCGAAACTTGTCCACAACATCAAAAACTGCATTTTTCTAGCACCCTGCCTGATCCCTCCTTGCACCCTGCTGTCCCGGGAGGTGGGACTAGAGCGCCCAGCGCCCTGGTCCTTCAGGACTAGGGCGCCTAGTGCCCTAGTCCCCCAGGACCATGGCGCCCAGCGCCCTGGTCCCTAGCCCTATTTTGGGCCCGGTCTCCTATGGGGCTTCGGGTCTTTAAGTTTGCAAATTGGAAAATAACACTTCCTGGTCGGCCCAAGGTCGGAAAAATCAGTCTATCAGCCCTAATTGACAAGTATATAAACTACACTTTCCTCTCCCATTTGGGGTAGATAAAAAGGAGGAAGGACATATGTGTACAAGACGTGGAAACGATATTCAAGAATTCAAGCATTCAAGCATTCCTTCAAGCAATTGATCATTCTAAGTCTCCATTCAAGGCTAAGTGTTGCATTCAAGACAAGGATTCAACCATTGAAGAGGAGATCACATATCACATACCACATACAACATACAACATACAACATACAACAACATCTACACCTTCGCATGTAAGAATACAAACATTCTTACAACAAGGTACTAGTACTTGTTTTACATTACAATCATTTACATTTACAGCGATTTCTCATTTCTTGGTTAATTCCAAAACTGAGGTTTGACCTAAAGGCAAACCCCTCATGCCTAACCCCCCAATCATCCTCTCTTTTCTGTGTGTAGGTTGCAAGTACGCGACTGTAATTGAAGATCTGGAATCCTTGTGCAGAGACGAACAGATCCCCCTTCATTTCGCGGATTTTTCGGAGGACCGTGTGCACACCGGGCGCCATCATCCCGTCAACTTTTGCTCAAATTTGCAGAACAGCACCGTCCCGACATTTTACTGCTAATTCCAGGTCCACAGCTTCATATCATATCCCTATCTCTGTTTATAAGTGAATCTTTCTCACTTTTCATGCATTCTTAGTTCAATCATTCTTTCCACATTTCTTTACAAAAGAGGGTATCCTTGCTATCTTACCCCTTGAAACTCATATAGAATCCAATATTGCATTGCGTGGGATTGGATCTTGTTGGTTTCAACCCCTCTTTTGAATGTAAAGTCCCTCCTAAGTGAAAACCATCAACCCGAGTGACTCTCCCTTCTCTCTCCTTGGAGTTGGGGAGGGGAGAACGACTAGGGTTCGATTTTTTCCGCTTTACAGTTTTATTTCTTATGAATGTAGGTTTTTCATCGAACATTAAGGATTGTGTTTCACACATGTGAAAAATTGGAAAACTAGAGAAAAATATTTGTAAAAAATATATTTTCCCTAGGTATTGATATCCTCATTTCGAAACAAAAAGATGTTAATTCAAATGCAAACATAAAAATTTATGTATGAGTAAATACACCTTTGTCCAAATTACAATTACTTGTTGGGTTAGCGCAGGATCAAGGGGGGCCAAAAAGTGGCGATGTGAAAAAAATAGCCTTCCTCACTCGCCTAAAAATGCGAAAATCCGTGTTGACTTTTTGCTTGGCCTGGGTGTCAGTACACCTTGGCCTGGTAATTACCTATGCAAATCAGATATCGGATAAAATCGGATATCCGATTTTTATTTGTAATTTTAATTTAAAATATATATTATATGTTACGTATTATATAATACGTATTATATTATATTATATATAATATAATATTATATTATATAATATAATATTAAATTATATTATATATTATATAATATAATATTAAATTATATTATATATTATATAATATTGTATTATATTATATTATATTATAATATAATATAACATAATATTATATTATATAATATAATATTATATTATATTATATTATATTATAATATATATAATATAATACAATACGTATTATATAATATAATAATATATTATATAATATATTATTATATTATATAATATATTATTATATTATATATGTTATTTAAAAATAATTGAAGTGTTGAAATCGGATATCCGATTTTCTTAGACTTTTATATTTAGACAACAACAGTCCCGTGAGTCATTTTTAACTCACGGGTTGCGCGAATTTGTCAAAATCCGATATCCGCTCCATCCAATATCCGGTTTTTTGACAAAAAATTGCTAAAAAATTGATTTAGAGGTAAGAATTTTGTCATTTTGAATCATTTTCGTTCATTTTTTGTATTTTTTGTGAATGTTTATTTGATTTTTCATTGAAAATATGGTTTTTTTTCATGAAAACTAGATTTTTTTAAATCAAATACCTAATTGTTTAAATTTGTTAACTAAATTTAATTGTTTACATTCAATTAGGTTAAAAATGGGAGATAACAATGAAAACACTGACCAACCACAACCACAATAACCAAACCCTTATTTGCCAAACCCCCCCTCAATTCAAGATTTGATTGCACAAAATTTGAATGAATTGAGGGGGATTGCAGAAGTATATTGTAGGATCCTTGTCTAAACCCATTGTTTGATCCTCTCACGTCAATCGCAAAAAGTTTGGAAACCATGACTGAGGAGCACGATGCCACCCTTTTGTGGCGAGATTCTGTGAAGGAAAAATATGCAGATGGCTTGTCGTATAAGGATATCAAGGATCTTGAGATATCCAAAGCCAAAATCACCTCATTGTTTGTCAATCCCCGTACTGGTCAGCCTGTAGATCCCAAAAAAACAAAACTTTCTATCAAATGGTGCACAAATGATGGGATTGTGAAAAACTTTTGGGATCGTTGGTGGATGGTTTTTGACAAACCACCCAACAACATTCTTGATATCCCCTTCTATTTCATAAAAAAAATGTATGTTGAGTTTGTTTTACAGAAACATGTGAACTACTTTGACATCCAACCTTTCCAGGGTGTAGGTTTAGGTATGCCCCAAAATAGACCTAGGGCAATCAGAGTAGTCCAGGGCCCATATGTCCCCCCTCCTCCTGTTGATCCCCCACCTGCAGTTCAGCATCCTAATATCATTTGTGAGGCGGCTTCACGGACCATATTGGCTATTCACTCTTTGAGTAGCCTTTTGGTTTCTCAGGCTGCATCAGTAGCTCAGCCTACTTTTGATGGTAGCGGTGCATCGGGTGGTGCTGACACGTCATCCTCGGCTCCACACATATGCATGCCACATAGTTGTGTCATGTGTGGGCACGTATGCTTGGGTCCAGTTGGACAACCCGTTGATCCTGCTGTGGACAGTGCAGATTACGAGGTGCATGAGATGCATGATGCACCAGAGGTTATTACACAGACTGGAGGATACCCTAGGGAGTCCTCACATGCTAGAGGTGAGGAGGCATCGTCATCATACATTGATGATGTATTTGTAAGATTTGTGTTTTCAAAGTTCATGTTATATTTTAATTAAATATTTATAAATTAGATAATATCAAGTACTAATTTTTATTTACATGGTTTATTTAATAGTTGATGATCGAGGATGAGTTGAGACAGATTTAGGAGGGCACCTTATCGGCCATTTCATTTGGCCTCGATAGCTGGACGATACATATATTATTGCACCCAGTCGTTTGTATTTTATTGTACATACATGCTCATCATTTATATTTGTATTAATTAGATTATGTAGTAACTTGCATGTATATCTTATTTTACTCTTGTAGGACACAAGCAGCACGAGTGTGGTGCAGTGTGATCTAGGATCTGGTAGTGCAATTGGAGACAAGGGAAAGGTAATTGAATGCAAATATGATTGAATGAATAGTTTAAATAACTTATAGTGATTATACATGTCTAGACATAGATTGATAGTTTCATATACTTGTTGTGTATATATACAGAGAATCCTTGGCTTCACATCCTTGATGACTACACCCAATATACCTGAAGAAGAAGAAGAGATGCCTCGAGTAGATGTGTGTTTATTTTATTTTTTGATTAGTAGATATAATTTGTTATTATCAGTGACAATTATATGCTAACTTGTATCAATGTCATGTTTCTAAACATATGTAGGTTGTTTATGAAAATATTCAAAACATACCTCCTCTACCGAAGACATACATCAAGAGTCCTGCAAAGCTAAAGAGAAAACGTGGAGATGAGGTAAACATGAATAGTTCAATTAAATAGTTCATTTTTATGTTAACTTTTCGAATGTGAATTATATAATATAACTAATATTAATCGTGGTTTGTTTTTCTTGTGCAGGATCCTTCAAAGCCGAGCAGTGCGGTGAAGAGGACCGATTTTGATGATCCATCAGCAGCTTAGGATGTTATAGATAGTTTTGGGATGCTTACATGTCTAGTTGGCATGTATATTTTGTATATGGACATACATTCACGTATTTAGACATGCATTTTGTTTCAGTTGGTGTTATGCCATATTTATGTATGGACATACATTTGTAATCATTCGACATTTTTATATATACAAAAGTTGATATTCGATCATATAAATTATTGCTCATCTGTGTGTGGTGTTATCATGGAAATCTTTAATCTTCATTCCAATAATTAACAATGGTTAATAATGGCTATTTAATGAATAATACAATTCATTTCATTTCATCATAAGTGTTGTTTTTATAATGAACAATATAATTCATTTAATGAACAATACAATACAATTTATTTAATGAACAATACAATTCATTTAATCAACAATACAATAAAATTCATTCAATGAACAATACAATTCATTTAATGAATAATACCCTAAGCATGCTCTTGTTTTGCCCCCCCCCTCGATCAAACGCTCAAGGTCATACCCTACCGGCGTTGTCCCTTGAGCGCCCTAAGTGCTCAAAATTGTCAAACTTTGATGGGCCCTAACTCAGAATCTGTGGCACCTGTGAATGATCCGTTTGAACCTACAGGGCCACGAGAGGGGTCCCTACAAAAGCCAATCTCAGTTTTTCAAGTTTCCCTATGGTTTTATTAGGGCAGTAATTCTTCGGTTGGCGAAAAATCATCAGTCTCACTCAGTGGAATGTTGTCGCATGGCCAATTTCTCGTTCAGCTCATTGCAATGATGAACCGTCAGCTCTGACATGTCCAGTTAGGCATAATTACCCTACACATGCTCCTATTTTTCCCCCCCACTTGATCGATCGCTCAGGGTCATACCCTACCGGTGTCGTCCCTTGAGCGCCCTAAGTGCTCAAAATTGTCAATCTTTGACGGGCCCTAACTTGGAATCTGTGGCACCTGCGAATGATCTATTTGAACCTACAGGACCATGAGAGGGGTCCCTACAAAAGCCTATCTCGGTATTTCAATTTTCCCTACGGTTTTATTAGGGCAGCAATTTTTTGGTTGGCAAAAAAATCGTCAGTCTCCCTCAATGGAATGTTGTCGCCTGGTCGATTTCTCGTTCAGCTCGTCGCGATGACAAACCGTCGGCTCTAACATGTCCAGTTAGGCATAATTACCCTACGCATGCTCCTGTTTTTCCCCCCCACTCGATTGAATGCTCGGGGTCATACCCTACCGGCGTCGTCCCTTGAGCGCCCTAAGTGCTCAAAATTGTTAAACTTTGACGGGCCTTAACTCAGAATCTGTGGCACCTATGAATGATTCGTTTGAACCTACGGGGCCATGAGAGGGGTCCCTACAAAAGCCTATCTTAGTATTTCAAGTTTCCCTATGGTTTTATTAAGGCAACAATTTTTCGTTTGGCGAAAAAATCGTCAGTCTCACTCAATGGAATGTTGTCACCTGGTCGATTTCTCATTCAGCTTGTCGCGATGACGAACCGTCAGCTCCGACATGTCCAGTTATGCATAATTACCCTACGCATGCTCCTATTTGCTCCCCCACTCGATCAAACGCTCAGGGTCATACCCTACCAGCGTCGTCCCTTGAGTGCCCTAAGTGCTCAAAATTGTCAAACTTTAACGGGCACTAATTCGGAATCTGTGGCACCTACAAATGATCCATGTGAACCTACGGGGCCACGAGAGGGGTCCCTACAAAAGCCTATCTCGGTATTTCAATTTTCCCTAGGGTTTTATTAGGGCAGAAATTTTTTGGTTGGCGAAAAAATTGTCAGTCTCACTTAATGGAATGTTGTCGCCTAGTCGATTTCTTGTTCAGCTCATCGCGATGATGAACCATTGGCTCCAACATGTCTAGTTAGGCATAATTACCGTACACATGCTCCTATTCCCCCCCCCCCACTCAATCGAACGCTCGGGGTCATACCCTATTGGCGTCGTCCCTTGAGCGCCCTAAGTGCTCAAAATTATCAAACTTTGACGGGCCCTAACTCGGAATCTGTGGCACCTGCGGATGATCCGTTTGAACCTATGGGGCCACGAGAGGGGTCCCTACAAAAGCCTATCTCGGTATTTCAAGTTTCCCTACGGTTTTATTAGGGAAGCAATTTATCGGTTGGTGAAAAAATCGTCAGTCTCACTCAATGGAATGTTGTCGCCTGGTCGATTTCTCGTTCAGCTCATCGCGATGACGAACCATTGGCTCTGACATGTCCATTTAGGCATAATTACCCTACGCATGCTCCTACTTTTCCCCCTCACATGATCAAACGCTCGAGGTCATACCCTACCGGCGTCGTCCCTTGAGCACCCTAAGTGCTCAAAATTGTCAAACTTTGATAGGCCCTAACTTGGAATCTGTGGCACCTACGAATGATCTATTTGAACCTACGGGGCACATGAGAGGGGTCTCTACAAAAGCCTATCTCGGTATTTCAAGTTGCCCTATGGTTTTATTAGGGCAGCAATTTTTCGGTTGGCGAAAAAATCATCAGTCTCACTCAATGGAATGTTGTCGCCTGGTCGATTTCTTGTTCAGCTCGTCGCGATGACGAACCTTCCTCTCCAACATGTCCAGTTAGGCATAATTACCCTATGCATGCTCCTGCTTTGCCCCCCCCACTCGATCCAATGCTCGGGGTCATACCCTACGCATGTGACATCCATGAAGGGATATTTTGTAAACAATCAAAAACCTTTAATGATAATCAAGTTGAAGCCTTGAGATTTATGCAATATGGTTCAAGTCCAAAACTGTACCCTGAGAGCATTTTGATTTTACTTATGTCTTGTGTATTATAATAAAGACCAATTTGCCAATGTGACATCTTCATATGAGAGAAAAGCTTCATTTTATCTTAATACAGTTGTACCTGTTTAATTATTAGAAAAAATAAATATACAAAGATCTGTTATTAGTATCCTCTAGATTATGGATTTGAATTGATGTTCTCAATTAGTTATTATCTGTTCAGCTTTTCTTCATAAGGCACAACCATCTGGTGGTTATCATATGAGGGCAACCATCCATGACTTTCAAAGTAATTGATATTTATTCCTACACCTCACACTCAAAAGATTAATAATAAAATGACATTTATGATTCATCAAATGCTGACAAAGTCTAATCAAAGTTCAACTTCAAGATGTATACAACATATGATATTCAACTTCAAGATGCATACAACTTACCATTTTCAAGCTCATGCCAACCACCACTTGGATATTGTTATATGTCGATTAAAGTACAATATATGTAATAAAACCATATAGTCTTACAAAAAAGCCATCATAGACCATCTATGTCGATTAAAGTACAATTCATTTGCAATAGGGGCACACTCACAATCTAAAGTTGCAAAGCCCTACGGGAAGCATCAAATTAGAAATTTATTAATCTGACTCATACTACTGTCAAAAGCATCAAAGATGCTACTGCTAGAGAACACCATGCTCCATTGTGGAGAGAATATTAGGTGCATCTGATGTCAGCATTTGAAAATGAAACAATGTTATTCAATTGCCAAAATCTAACTGACTTTATTTTATAAACCATTAATGAATAAAAATAGACAAGGTTACCTGAGTGAAAGTTCGATGACCACTTTGACTAGTAGGTGTTGATGTTGAAGGCCCAACATTAACCTATTTACCTGACTATCAATGTCAAATGTTTGATTCAATAGATCATCTGTCATGCCAATTTGATCCACTGCAGATGTGTCCTGGCCACATGCATTTGAATCATCTTCATGATAATAAATACAACAAGACCCACAATTTAATCTCATTAATGCACTGAAGGAATATGTACCATCACCAAGAGAGGGTCTTGTCAACAACGAATTATCTAGCATGAACCTATATTTTTGAGAATTGTTAGTCTACACATAAAATGCATGGATGAACATAACGGATTTATGATAATCACTTCAACTGAAATGCATGATAATAAATGAAAAGGTGGGATCATATACCATAAAAATACGTCCCTTCGAATTATATCAATAGAACCCACTATGTTGACGCAAAAATTGTAATGTGATACTATTGTATATCATCAAAAAATACCTTCATGAGCATAAAGGTTATGCAATAATTATATCATAAAAAATTATCAAATAGTGTTCTCTAATAAAAAAAATTGTAAAGCTCATCAAATGCATGATAATAAGTCGTGTTGCAAAAATACGTCCCTTCCAATTATATCGAGTGTACTCGCTATGTGCATGCAAAAATTGTGTTGCCAAAAAAAAACGTTCATCAATAGACCTGCATTTTGAACACATCCTTAATATACATGTAACAAACTTGAACATTAAAGTTTAATGATCATTGTTTGAAATGAAATGCATGATAAAAAAATAAGGCACCATTAAAGACCTACTACTCAAGTGTGCCTGAAGGGTCATCTCTTTGTTTAAGAGTATCCAGTATTCATTCATGATCAGCAGTAGTCACTGTCCATAGCTCTTTGGTTTTCAGTTTTGCTTGATGCTTCAACAACTTGACATTTGTAGCTATAATAAGGTGTGAATACATTATAATGGTTTTGTATCTCTCATAGTCTTCAAATGCAGGTATGCTATTCTTTCTAATCATGTATGTTCGCAACCACCACAACAACAACTGAACCTGTAGGATATGTGAACCCATCATCATCTATCACTGGTTGTGTTAGCTTTTGTTTTCCCTATACACATCGTGCCAACCAATATTCTGATCTCTCTTCATTCCCTTGCAGTGCAACAACTGCAAAAACATGTCCTAGTTGTACAAAATCTGATAGACGATCATACTCAAGTGAACTTTCCATGTCATCATTTGACAAGGATATTGTTTGATATAAAGGAGTTAGATAGTGGGGAACCCACGTATCAACCCACTCACTTGACTCACACTGATCCCAATCACACCAAAGACAACTCTGACAAAAACCAGCCAACACTCGTGTCCAAATGGTCCATGTACTTACATCTGAGCTGAGAAATGAATGCATCTTTGAAGAATCTTTAATTGTTTGACAATCCAATCTATCTCCCACTATTCCCTCCTCAACCAACCAAAAGAATCTGCTCATTGCTGAATCAAGAGTACCTCCATGTGACAATGCTAAACTAAACCAATCAACAATAGAACGTGCATCAGAGAAATTTGCACCTGAAATCCTCAATTGCACCTTAACTAGAGCTCTCTTCAAACATGCACCTGCTCCATCATGCTCTCCCTTCCCATGCCCTGCCTCAAAAAAACACCAAATATGAGGTATACACCTCTCCACATGCATTTTACTCAACCAATAAAACATACGCGCATTCTTGAATTGACCCATATAGTTATCTGACCATATTATATGTCGGTCAATTGCAATATCTTTCTCATGCAAGAACTCAAATTTTTTTTCGAAAGAATGTTGCACATACTCGAAGGAGTGTGATCTATCATCGCTCATATAAAAATGATACCCCTTGATTATCTTCTTGTCCTCTTCTGTACTATCAGGAGCATGTCTATATGTAATGTGAACAAAAATAGCAATCTGGACTGAATTGTAGTACTGAGACTGTACCTCATTTTGTGGTTGCAATGTATAGTTCTCTGCAAAATCAACCACCGATACAATAGTGCCAATCGGGAAAGAGTTCTTACACATCCTGAATTGTTGATCCAACCACTGAGACCTATGGGTGTGCCTTGCATACTTGTAGAAAAGATTTTCCTTAAAATCCAAAATAAAATCAGCAATACTCACTTCTCTTGAGACTAATTCGCATCTAGAACCTTCACCTCCACTCTTCACAGTATATTTCACTGTCTCTTATCTTTTTTTCTCAACATAATTATTTCCAAACTCGTGTTTGCTGCCCTTATGAAAACATGAAACAAACTTTGACAACCGACCGCATTCTGAGCACTTCTCATTCAAACAATAATTTCTATAGAAATAGCAGCCATCATCTCTAGGGCATAAAAATAGATCTTGCAAGTCTCTTGATGATCTCGGAAATAACATTGTACCACACTCCTGCAACATCTCATTAGTATGCATCGTAGAACGAATATGACATAAAAGTTCATGGTACATTGAAAACTCCACATGGTACTTGCAACAACAGGTATTGCGAATCTTAAGAGGAACACAATAAAATGGTTTCAAAGATTCAAAGGGCCTTTGTGATATTTGCAAAGTTGGATGTAATTCACAAAATTTTTTGTACAACATTGTTTGGCTTGATTCCAAGAAATGTTTGGGATGCGGTGTGCGGTCTCAGTTGCCGATTCTTAATTTCAAAACGTCCTTTACATTGGGTGACACTCTAGAATTAGAGTGCCAAAATTGTTGAATCTCTTCCTTCACATTGTGACTCAAATTTCTATCAACATGTGGAGGCCTCCCACCAAATTCCCATGTATATTGTTGAAGTGGATCGTCAAGTCTTTGTCTTTGTGCAAGTGCTCTATCCAAAGTTTTACGGTTTATGTTAAAATCAACACAAGTTTGTCTCATTTGACGAGCCTTCCTCAATTGATGGCTTACTAAGGAGGTTGTAATCACTCTTCGAGTGGCTCTCTTATCTCTTTCTTTGGTATTCTTTCCAATAGAATTGAGAGCGCCAAATAGATTTTTTACAATAATAGAATTTCTCTCCATTTTCTTGTTCATACGAATCTTCAATTTTTTTAGCAATGGTCTCATCTTTATCATCTTTAGCAATTGAGAAAAGAGTTGGCATTGCTCAGTTAATGTCTTATTGCTAAAATTTTGTTTGAAAAGTTTTGTAGCCCACAACCGAACGGTTCTTGTTGACCTCTTGCCTTCAAGATTCACAATAATGTTCTCATTGATTTCAAATAACCATTTTGGGGTTCTTGAAGGTCTTGGATTTGGAATTTGTCTTTCATCCATGAGAGGGTCTTCATTTCTAAAGTAATTAGGTGTTACATATGGTTCACTTGGTGAGGCAATTCCACCTTCAATGTTAAAGTTTTCCACATTTTCACCTCCTATGTCAAAATTTTCCACATGTTGAGCATTTTCATTATCACTTTCAACATTTTCAAAATTTTCAATATTTTCACTTTCAAAATCTACATTTTCATTTTCAATAACTTGTGGCACATTTTCCACATGTTGAGCATTTTCATTATCACTTTCAACATTTTCAATATTTTCACTTTCAAAATCTACATTTTCATTTTCAATAACTTGTGGCACATTTTCAATTTCAATTTCCTCTTCAGTTGAATTAACATTAGCAATATTTAACATACCTTGTCTTCTCCTCCTATGACATTCTCTTTCTCTATACACTTCAACTTGGTCATTTGAAAGTTTTCTTTTGCGTTTAGACTTTTGACGACTACTACTCCCCATTTCCCTCCACACATATGCTCCTTTGTGATTGACAATGTAAGTTTTCACTTTAAGAATCTCCCAAAAGCACTAATTTGTCTCTAGCTGTCTGCAACCCCGTGATCATCGACAGAAAACATAGGACCCAGACTATCGGCCCTTGGAATCAACAGAATGGCCCACAAACCCTTTTTTTTTCATTTTTAGTACCAAAATCAGATATCCGATAAAATCTGATATCCGATTTTAGTAAAAAAATATGTGGTCCCCCAAAAAAATTCCCCTTGCCGCCATTTATGAACTAAATTGCCACATGGTAGAAATTCGATATCTGATTAAATCGGATATCGGATTTTATTGGTCATATTTTAGAGAGAGAGAGAGGAGGAGGAGAGGGAGAGAGGGAGAGAGAGAGAGAGGAGGAGAGGGAGAGAGAGAGAGAGAGAGGAGGAGAGAGAGAGAGAGAAAGAGAGGGAGAGAGAGAGAGAGAGAGGAGGAGAGGGAGAGAGAGAGAGAGAGGGAGAGAGAGAGAGAGAGAGAGGAGGAGGAGAGGGAGAGAGAGAGAGAGAGAGAGAGAGAGAGAGAGAGAGAGAGAGAGAGAGAGAGAGAGAGAGAGAGAGAGAGAGAGAGAGAGAGAGAGGAGGAGGAGAGAGAGAGAGAGAGAGAGAGAGGAGAGGGAGAGAGGGAGAGAGAGAGAGAGGAGGAGAGGGAGAGGGAGAGAGAGAAGAGAGAGAGAGAGAGAGAGAGAGAGAGAGAGAGAGAGAGAGAGAGGGAGAGAGAGACACACAATATGACCCCTAACGACATGATTTGGTGTCTTAAGGGGTCCGATGGTGTCGTTAGGGGTCATATGGTGACCCATGAACCCTTATGACCTCTTAGGACACCATATGACCCCTAATGACACCATATTGGGTTGCTTTGGGTCATATTGTGTCCTAAGGGGTCATATTGTGTCTTAAGGGGTCCTATGGTGTCCCAAGACACCATATGACCCTTAAGGACACCATATGACCCCTAGCGACACCATAGGACCCCTTAAGACACCAAATCATGTCGCTAGGGGTCATATTGTGTCCTACGACCCCGTACGACACAATATGATCCCTAACGACATGATTTGGTGTCTTAAGGGGTACTATGATGTCGTTAGGGGTCATATGGTGTCCATAGGGGTCATATGGTGTCTTGGGACACCATAGGACCCCTTAAGACACAATATGACCCCTAACGACACAATATGACCCAAAGTGACCCAATATGGTGTCATTAGGGGTCATATGGTGTCCTAAGAGGTCATAAGGGTTCATGGGACACCATATGACCCCTATGGACACCATATCACCCCTAACGACACCATAGGACCCCTTAAGACACCAAATAATATCTTTAGGGATCATATTGTGTCATACGGGGTCGTAGGACACAATATGACCCCTAACGACATGATTTGGTGTCTTAAGTGGTCATATGGTGTCGTTAGGGGTCGTATGGTGTCGTTAGGGGTCATATGGTGTCTTGGGACACCATAGGACCGCTTAAGACACAATATGACCCCTAACGACACAATATGACCCAAAGCGACCCAATATGGTGTCATTAGGGGTCATATGGTGTCCTAAGAGGTCATAAGGGTTCATGGGACACCATATGACCCCTAACGACACCATCGAACCCCTTAAGACACCAAATCATGTCGTTAGGGGTCATATTATGTCCTACGACCTTGTAAGACACAATATGACCCCTAATGTTATGATTTGGTGTCTTAAGGGGTCCTATGGTGTCGTTAGGGATCACATGGTGTCTTGTGACACCATAAGACCCCTTAAGACACCAAATTGTGTCGTTAGGAGTCATATTGTGTCCTACGATCCCGTAAGACACAATATGACCCCTAATGAAATGATTTGGTGTCTTAAGGGGTCCTATGGTGTCGTTAGGGGTCATATGGTGTCTATAGGGGTCATATGGTGTCTTGGGACACCATAGGACCCCTTACGACACAATATGACCCCTAACGACATGATTTGGTGTTTTAAGGGGTCCGATGGTGTCGTTAGGGGTCATATGGTGTCCATAGGGGTCATATGGTGTCCCATGAAACCTTATGACCTCTTAGGACACCATATGACCCCTATGGACACCATATGACCCCTATGGACACCATAGGACCCCTTAAGACACCGAATCATGTTGTTAGGGGTCATATTGTGTCCTACGACCCCATACGACACAATATGATCCCTAACGACATGATTTGCTGTCTTAAGTGGTCCTATGGTGTCGTTAGGGGTCATATAGTGTCTTGGGACACCATAGGACCCCTTAAGACACAATATGACCCCTAACGACACAAAATGACCCAAA
Organism: Cryptomeria japonica; assembly: GCF_030272615.1. Classification (NCBI taxonomy): domain Eukaryota; kingdom Viridiplantae; phylum Streptophyta; class Pinopsida; order Cupressales; family Cupressaceae; genus Cryptomeria; species Cryptomeria japonica. Next base: position 570,616,705 of record NC_081410.1, read on the forward strand.
GCGACCCAATATGGTGTCATTAGGGATCATATGGTGTCTTAAGGGGTCCTATGGTGTCCCAAGACACCATATGACCCCTATGGACACCATATGACCCCTAACGACACCATAGGACCCTTTAAGACACCAAATCATGTCGTTAGGGGTCATATTGTGTCCTACACCAAATCATATTGTTAGGGATCATATTGTGTCGTACGGGGTCGTAGGACACAATATGACCCCTAACAACATGATTTGGTGTCTTAAAGGGTCCTATGGTGTCGTTAGGGGTCATATGGTGTCTATAGGGGTCATATGGTGTCTTGGGACACCATAGGACCCCTTACGACACAATATGACCCCTAACAACATGATTTGGTGTCCTAAGGGGTCCGATGGTGTCATTAGGGGTCATATGGTGTCCATAGGGGTCATATGGTGTCCCATGAAACCTTATGACCTCTTAGGACACCATATGACCCTACCATATGACCGCTATGGACACCATATGACCCCTAATGACACCATAGGACCCCTTAAGACACCGAATCATGTCGTTAGGGGTCATATTGTGTCCTATGACCCCATATGACACAATATGATCCCTAACGACATGATTTGGTGTCTTAAGGGGTCCTATGGTGTCGTTAGGGGTCATATAGTGTCTTGGGACACCATAGGACGCCTTAAGACACAATATGACCCCTAACGACACAATATGACCCAAAGCGACCCAATATGGTGTCATTAGGGATCATATGGTGTCTTAAGGGGTCATATGGTGTCTCAAGACACCATATGACCCATATGGACACCATATGACCCCTAACGACACCATAGGACCCCTTAAGACACCAAATCATGTCATTAGGGGTCATATTGTGTCCTACACCAAATCATATCGTTAGGGATCATATTGTGTTGTACGAGGTCGTAGGACACAATATGACCCCTAATGACATGATTTGGTGTCTTAAGGGGTCCTATGGTGTCGTTAGGGGTCATATGGTGTCTTGGGACACCATAGGACCCCTTAAGACACAATATGACCCCTAACGACACAATATGACCCCTTAAGACACCAAATCATGTCGTTAGGGGTCATATTGTGTCCTACGACCCCGTACGACACAATATGATCCCTGACGATATGATTTGGTGTCTTAAGGGGTCCTATGGTGTTGTTAGGGGTCATATGGTGTCCATAGGGGTCATATGGTGTCTTGGTAACCTCTCTAAAATTATATTCGCTACCAATTTATTGAGTTTCCGGTTGATGTTGAACTCTGTTTTACTCTAGAAAATGGAACAATATTTAAAATCATTAACCCTGAATTGTGTTTGACTCTTGAAAAATGATGTAATTTTATATAAGGTTGGGTCTCTTCCTTATTTTTATTCACATGGTTATACACAATTTTTATATTTATTTCTTCCAGCTTATTCATATAGACACACATCTTGATATCTTTATATTTGTAGAATAAAAGGTCAATCTTATATTTGTAGAATTACATTTTTTACTATTTTCATGTCTTAGGTTAATTACACAAATAAAAGGTCAATCTTATATTTGTAGAATTTACGTTTAACTTTTCAAAATTCAATATTTAGCAAAAAAACAATAAACAAGTTTACAGATTTATTGTTATGCTATTATATTTAAAGCCGCTAAATTTGTTTCATTTCATATCCCCTCATTTTTCAATCTTTGTCCAATTATCATTCACATTTAGAGAAGAAAAAAAATGAGTTAGCTACTCTAAAATGAATCCAGATCTATCCATTCATCTTAGAAGTACTTGCATGAAATTGTGATTTGGTTTATTTGATTTTTATACATAATTTTTGGTATTGACCTAGATGAGTATGTCCACTTGCAACATAATGAGATTCTTTTAAGTGTAGTTTAAAATACTACTAATCTAAAATATCAAGATCATTTATGCAGGTACATCATATTTTTATAAACATAAACCTGACCTTGATCTATGAGATCTAAAATATTTAACTCAAAGATATGTCACATATCCAACTCCTTTTAATAGTTTCAAAATTCTACACCACATTGAAAGTCATGTATTCTCTAGCCACATAGCTAAGTTCTCTAACCTCCTTTACATTCAATTTCGTATACAATTCAATTTAAAACACATAGACTCATCCCTTAACTCTTAAGGATTCTAATTTTATCTTTTTATATATGGTTTAGAACATTAATATAATCTAAAACATATTACACCTTATTTCTATATATTATTTATATAGTCTTTTTAGTATTTTGAGCCTTGGTTCCATATTCTAATATTCTAGGATGTAAAGTATCTATTAAGGGTGTAGACATCTAAAATTGTTTCTTGATTTATTTTATTAATTCATTAGCTTCTTCCTCTAATAATGAAATAAATATATCAATTTATTTAATTACTTCACTAAGCCTTTTCCTTCTATCCAAATAAATATTTATTATTTATTTAATCCCACCTCCATTCTTAGATTAAATAAAGACTTTGTTTATTTAATTTATTTATCCTCCTCTATTAATTAAATAAATACTTTTATTTATTGAATTAATTCAGTTACCTTTTTTCTCTTTCAATCATAGACCTCTAACTTGCTCATAGGGATCATAATCTAATTTTGTAGGCATGTGACAAGTGTAAATCATCTATTCATTCACTTTTCATTTTGTACAAATTCAAATCACCTCTTAATCTCCTCCCTCTATCTTTACCTAACCTCAAATCCTATTAATTCCCTCTCATCTATGTGAACCTACTCATTAATAACCCCTTCTCTTGATCTAAACCCTCCACTTTAAAGTTGATCACTATAAAAGAGGCATACTATTCTCATTTTCCATAAAATCATGTCATGAGCATACTTACACTTTGCCAAAATCATTCAAATAATGCACCATCACAACCACATACATTCTTCCTTGATCTTTTATGCAAGTGCAACATAAATTTGAGAGCGCCCATTATCAAATTCAAGATCATGGAGGATATGAGTCTAATGGAGACTAGCCTCTTATGCATGTGAAGGTATAAATTTGTTTCTTTTTTGTTATTTGCATGCATTTATTGATCTCTATTGAAGTTGTGTTGAATTTGTTTGTAGATATAGGTTTAGTGGTTGGATCTTAATTAGGATTTAAATTCAGCAAAACAAAGAGAATAAAAATAAAATGTTAAAGTCCCTTCGAATTACAGTTGTTTTTAACCACTTTAAGTCCCATTACTCTTCAAGTTAATTTTAATAAGGTGAAATGATCGTAAGTGTAAAACGT